>NW_024070203.1:50198275-50412593 GCF_014754425.2 Oryx dammah | reverse complement strand
TGTGGAGTGTGTGCGGTGTTTATGTGGTGTGCGTGGTGTGTGTGTGTGGTGTCTGTGTCTGTGTGTCTGTGTGTGGTGTGTGCATGTAAGGTAGATGCCCTTCTCCTCTCACTGCTCCCATACTGAAGCACAGGAAATGCCTCCTCACAGAGCAAAGATCCTATCAGCTTACCAGCCAAATATATTCTGCATTTTCTGACAAGGGGTATATTTGAGGTCTAGAAGTAGACATTCTCTGGGGAAAGTAAAGTGGTTTTGTTAATACAAAGAAAAATATATTTGACTTTAATGATTTGCAAGTTTCCATTTATGCAGTGTACTGACTTTCTTTTTAACAGAATTTGGGTAACTTGAATGTGAAGTTCTCAACAGTTGGGCTTTTGAGGGACTAAAATGAAATGTGTCCTAATTTTCTAAACTTGTCAATGACAGTATTTAAGCAGGATCCAATTCTGTCTCAGAGGTGGTTGGATGGCTAACTATTTTAATGGTTACGTTTGCTTATGTTATTTTATATACTCAGTTCAGTCGTTCAGTCGTGTCCGACTCCTTGCAACCCCATGGCAGCATGCCAGGCCTCCCTGTCCATCACTAACTCCTGGAGTTCACCCAAACTCATGTCCATTGAGTCGGTGATGCCATCCAACCAGCTCATCCTCTGTCATCCCCTTCTCCTCCTGTCTTCAACCTTTTCCAGCATCAGGGTCTTTTCCAGTGAGTCAGTTCTTCCCATCAGGTGGCCAAAACACTGGAGTTTCAGCTTCAGCATCAGTCCTTCCAATGAATATTTAGGACTGATTTCCTTCAAGATTGACTGGTTGGATCTCCTTGCAGTCCAAGGAGATAACATATTATGATTCTACCAATTTGTAAAAGAGAGAGAGATCAGTTTGGGCCAGAAGCTGGAAAAAGCATCCAATGGGGAACAGGTTCTGAAAGACAAAGATGGGTAGAATTTCCCTGTGTGATGTCAGATGTGAAAGGCAGTGCAGACAGAGAGTGAACCTGAACAAAGATGGTCATGGTGATGGTTCTCCTGATGTATGAAATGCTCTAAGTCAACAGCCGTGCCTGTAATTAAGAGGACCCTAAGGGGCCTTCCTGGAACCCTCTACTTTCTGAAGAACCTATTGAATAACAGTATTTGATGCACATTTCCTGCATTTTTTTTTACAGTTGTGAAACAACCTCCCACCAAATGGAAGATGTTAATTAATTGTTGACCATGAACACATAGCCCCAGGCCTCCTAGAGCCTAAGGACTACCATCTCAGCATCCATGAATCAGAGAATTGTGACCCAACTGATCATATCCCTTGCAACTCCCCATTCCTCACCTGGCCTTGCAGAAACCCTCAGGGAAGCTGAGGCTTTTTAGGGCATGAGCCACCTGTCTTCCTTGCATGGCCCTGCAATAAACCTTTCTCTGCTCCAAACTCAGAGGTTTTAGTTTGTTCGGCCTCGCTGTGCATTGCGCACACAAACTTACACTAACCCTCTGAAGCAAAACTAAGATTAGCAACCCAAATTTATCCACTTCTAAGTGCTCCTCCCACTTTGTCAGCTGAGTGGCATTCACACAATTTTGGACAAGTTACCTATATTTTATAAAAAACTATATACATTTACATTTATAAAATATACTACATATATATACAGAGAGTATGGAAACCATATTAAATGTGAATGAGAGGATTTTCTAAAGAATTAATAACAGCATTGTTGTGGAATCCAGATTCGCAAAACACACCTCAGAGGACACTCAAGACAGTCAAGTACAGTTTATTAAGCCAGTGGGTCCAAGCTGAATCAGTTCCCAACAAGGACCCAGATGTTTCTGAGAGGCCCACTTTTATACCCCCAACTATGTGACTGGTTACATGTTAGCAACCTCTTTGTTGTACATGATTGAGTTTTACAAGAAGGTGCTAGAAGAACGAACAATTAATTAAGGTTAAAGAAGGGGAACGATGATTGTACCTCAAGGGGGGATGTCTCCACAGTTAATCCAACAGGGGCAGCCTGATCTCAACTACAATCTCTGTTTGCAAACTATAGGCAGGGAATTCTCCAGAAGACCTGGTTTCCTCACTCTTGGGCAGGGTTCAGGCCCAGTTCACATCCTGCCTCTAAGATGGATGACAGGCTTCAAGATGGAGTCTCTCCTGCTTTCCTCACACTGGCCTCAACGGCATAAATAAAACAGAAAATCTGATTTTTATGCTGACATCTTAAAAAGTAAATAAATACCAGAGGATACATCACCAAACTGTGTTATCTATCCAACTGATAAGGGCTAACTCATGTTTATTATTTCAATATAGGGATATAAATTCTGTATGAAACCATCACTATGGCCCAGATCCTCATTCTCTCTGTAAAAATATATGCATAAGGTACTTAATGTAAAGTAACAATTTGCTTAAAGTTTAAATATAAATACCTTAACCAGATTATGATTAACCATATTATTATTTGAGTCAGTAGTAAGTTAACAGTTACCTTTAATTTCCAGAAACAAAGATTTAGACATTCAAACACACACACAAATACGCGCCCCCCCACACACACCCTCTTACTGAAAAGCTACGATTCCACTTCCCAGGCAAGTCTGCTGTTAATGTACTTTTACATCCTTCTAACTGTGATCCAGTTGGGCCCCACTTCTCTTAAAGTAAACCACCTCTTCTAACCAAAATTGAGCAACACATTCATTCAATTTCATGGTGTTTCAATGTGTACCTTTGAGAAATGATGAAGTAAGGGAAACTAACTCCAAATCAACAACTGAAGCCCATTAAAGTAGGCTTGTTTGGATATTTTGGCTTTATGTGGATAACAGTCTCTAGAGAGCTGAAGAACAAAAGCAACACAAACTTCTGGGCTGAATGAGATGCAGGGTTGTGGCTGCTGTTCTCTTGTATAGCCCTTTCAGAACTCACATAGCAGCTAAAACCTTGTTAGTGGGTCTGTCACAGATCAATATTTCCTGGACATCTGAATGGACAAAGAGGTTCTGAAGTATTGAATCTGGAGTCTGAGGCCAACTGAAATGTGCCATTTAGAAAAATGCATTTTATGTACGTTTGAATTCCTGATATTTAATTAGCACTCTTGAGATTTCACTTCTGCATGACATGATCCACCATTCTGATATAAAAGCAGGAGACTTATAAAATAAATACTGACCATTTATTCAGTGTAGGATTTCAGCTTTTGAGTGCTCACTCAGAGCCAAACAACCCAGAAACAGGAGATTTTGGCACAGAAAAGTGAGGCGGGGAGGGCTGCTGAGTGATTGACAGGTCAGATTACGAGGGAAAAAAGTTACTCCAACTATTTTTAAGAGGCACAGATAATAATGTACCTATGAATATTCAAATTCACCCTGTTATTTTAAAGGGTAAACTGAGTAAAATAACAAAACTAAACTTAAAATTACAATTCAAGCCCAGATAATCAGGTAGGGTTTTTTAAAATAAGAAGATTACAATTCTACACTATCAAAGTTGTATTTTCTACTTGAAAATGTTCACACCTCTATGGTATACAATCCAAGGTGAAAAACTTTTGACAAAGCAAGTTTAGAACACAAGGATCATGCACAGTGCTCTTCAGGCATTTAATCATTAGAAATTTGGGAGAAACACTTATTTGTAAAAATAAGCAGTTAAAAATTGAAAATACTTTAACCTTACCCTGCAATTCCCATACCCACTAAAGAGTCTATAGTTCTTTCTTGCTTGCTTACATAACAAAGACTTGTATAGTACTTACTATGTGAAGACCCTGTGAGATTATAGAAAATACATTTATTGGTTTTTATCCCCAATTACTGGCAAGAGCCCCCAAACTCTTGTAACTTCCCAAGTGATAGGAGATACAAGCATCTTTTGTTCTAATATTTGGTTTCTGACCCTGGTCTGCATATGTCTAAAAAGTAATCATCACTTCAGTGTCATAATAACCTCCCTCCAATAGCTTTTGATGCATCTGTGAAAAAACTACCATAGTTTTCTTTAGATATATTTAAAATTTTCAAGAGGTAAAAAACAAAAAGATAGCTCATCCTGCTGTGAGTGATCATAAGTATTCACACGGGCTTCTAGGTGGTGCAGTGGTAAAATGTCCATGCAGGAAATGCAAGAGACGCAGGTTTGCTCCCTGGGTTGGGAAGATCCCCTGGAGTAGGAAACAGCAACCCACTCTAGTATTCCTGCCTGAAAAATCCCATGGACAGAGGAGCCTGGCAGCTACAGGTCATGGGGTTGCAAAGAGGTGGGCAAGACTGAGCGACTGAGCACTAGTATTCACATGCAAAAGTAAAAGATGTTTGAGAGAGGAAAATTTCATAGTATTGTCACCTAGTAATATTTAACACGTTGGGGGTACATTTCACTGCAAAAAATTGTATTTGGGAAAAGGTCTCTTTTTTTAAATCCCTCCCAATCATACTCATAGATAGACTGAAGTTAGAGGAAGTTAAACTTTACCCTCTAGAAATAAACCTACAATGTTTTAGTAAAAGTGCTCACACCCACGCAGGGATAATCAATGCAAAAGGTCAAGCTTTCAGACTTGAGTTTATCATGCTGCTTTACTGAACAAAGAAGATATAACTGATCCCCACTCAATAGTGACTCCTAACAAAGGAAAATCTGCCACTTAGTCCTGGAAGACAAAACACAGGTAGATTAAGAAGCAGTAACAACTGAGATTTAGTTAAAACTATTTTTGTTGAGTTTTTAATTATTTTAAAACTAGGACATTTGAGTCTAATTATGTTTTCCTATATTAAATAATATAGCGCTTCCCTGATGGCTCAGTGGTAAAGAATCCACCTGCCAGTGCAGGAGACACAGGTTTGATCCCTGGGTCAGGAAAATCTCCTGGAGAAGCAAATGGCAACCCACTCCAGTATTCTTGTCTGGAAAGCCCCATAGACAGAGGAGCCTCGTGGGATACAGTTCACGGGGTCGCAAAGAGTCAGACATAACTTAGTGACTAAAACAACAACATGTGTTCCTAGAAACTTTTCTGAGAATTGTTTGTTGCTACCAGGTAAATGCTAGTATCTGTGGAAAAATCCCTAGGACAATACGGACTAATGAGACTTGTTAGGTAAAAGAGACATTCTAGTTACCGTTTCTCCTTCCACAAATATTATCCTTTCTTTTAAAAAACCTACAAACATTAAACTATACAATACACTGGGTGTGCTAAGTCACTTCAGTCATGTCCTATTCTTTGCGACCCTCTGGATGGTAGCTCGGCAGGTCTAACTGTCCATGGGATTCTCCAGGCAAGAATACTGGAGTGGGTGGCCATTTCCTTCTCCAGGGTATCTTCCTGCCCCAGGGATTGAACCCGTGTCTCTTAACTCTCCTGCATTGGCAGGTGGGTTCTTTACCACTACAGCCACCTGAGAAGCCCTAGTGATACATTGTGACACACTACGGAAGGATTACAGGAGCAAGGTTCAAAGAAATATGTTCCACAGACACACATCATACACCTTTCTAACAAAACATATATATTTATTTTAAATTTATTTTTGGCTGCGCTGGGTCTTCACTTATGCACGGGCTTTTCTCGAGTTGTAGCAAGCAAGGGCTACCCTTCATTGTATTGTGCAGTGTTCTCATCTGTGGTGGCTTCTCTTGTTGCAGAGCGCAGGCTATCTAGGGCATGCAGGATTCAGCAGTTGCAGCATGTGAGCTCAGGAGATGCAGCGCCCGGGATCTAGAGCACAGGCTCAGTAGTTGTGGCACCAGGGCTCAGTTGCTCCACAGCATGTGGCATCTTCCTGGACCATCTTTAAAGTCCCTTTCAATGCTGTAAATCCTATGAGTCTATAATCATCAAGTATATATATTGATAAAGATAAAATAGACTTTCAAAAATAACTTCATGCTTTTTGGAAAATCCATTTTTGTTCCTTAATGCTTGTGTACTTTCCGGAGCTTTTCTAGAATGAGGTCTTTATTGATTTGGATTTTTATTTGGGGAAGCTAAACAAAGGGAAAATACCAAGAGAGCGCTAGTGACAGAAGGGGTTAATTTAGTGTGGCATTTTATCCTCCAAAGTGGGAGGACCAAACAGTAGTAATGGATAGATATGTTTTTTTTTTTTTTTAATTTCAACTTTCTTTAATTTTCAAAATCAAATTATGGAATATTTCTCAACATCCATGTATTTAGATTATAAATTTAACTATTGTTTGTGAAAAATTCTTGGACTGTGTACTAAAATCAATAGTTTCAAAGCTTATTTCTTTTAAACTTTCTAAACTTCTTCCTGAGTTACAAATTTAAAAATTCCCCTAAATTAATCTACATATTTATCTATAATAAAATATATGTGAATATTTAATTTACTTTCTATCACATTCTAAAAAGTGAATTAAACCTTAGATCTTGGAACCACAGATTTCTGCATTTTGATTACAGTTATTACTTAACAATGCATTACTCATATATATGAAAATAAAAAATAAAATACTGTCTTTATGACATCCACTGTATGAGATAAGAAAGCTTTAAACAGAATTTGATATATTCCTCCATCCTCAAATAACAGTATATAAGTAAAGTTATGAAGTAAAAACTTAATATGTCACGTTAAAAACTCTCTAAGACTATTCTTGTTGCTTGCTTTTCAGTTGTTAAAGTCGTGTCTGACTCCTTGTGACTCCACGGCCTGCGGCACACCAGGCCTCCCTGTTCTTGACTATCTCCTGGAGTTTGCACAAACTCATGTCCATTGAGTCGCTGATGCCATCCAACCATCTCACTCTTACACTGTCAAAAATACATTATATCTTTGAAATTTTTCTCATATGATTTGGTTAGTTATAATTTCTATTATATTTTATTGTATATTTCACATTTTAATAACTAATTGGTAAGAAAAAGACCTCTGGAGGAACAGTATGGATTTCATACTTCTTCTTGCTCATTAAAGTGATCCAACAATGCATTCATAACTTACTTATTATTAGAAAAATAAATGTTCTTTCTAGTTAACAGAGGATCTAATATTTAATGTCTCCAAAATGCCTAAGACAGTTATGTATTGTGACTGGAATAAGGACATGTTAATTGATTTTCTTCTGTTTGGACTGTCAGGAAAAGGTTTTGAAATGAGGGGAAAAGAGCCTATTTTTTTTTCTTGCCTCAGCAAATTTTTCATCTAAAATAGCAAAGAACATCTACAGTTCAACTTGAAAACACACTCAGAGGAAAATAAAAATAGATTTATCTTAAAGAGAAACACATATCCATGGAAAGCTGCAGATTTCATTTATCCTTTTTTTAGAGTTAACTTAAAATTTATTAAGAATTAATTCTTCTCTCTCATGACTCATTTAAAATTAATAATATTTTACTAAATATAAAATCCAAGTTACATTTTGGTCTCTAGAATGACCAGTTAACATTTGTGGCACATATGTGCTTATGTAATCTATAACCTAATTAATATATTCATTCATTCATTTATCTATTCAGCAAATGCTTACTCCTTGGAAGGAAAGTTATGACCACCCTAGATAGCATATTCAAAAGCAGAGACATTACTTTGCCAACAAGGGTCCGTCTAGTCAAGGCTATGGTTTTTCCAGTGGTCATGTATGGATGTGAAAGTTGGATTGTGAAGAAAGCTGATCGCCAAAGAATTGATGCTTTTGAACTGTGGTGTTGGAGAAGACTCTTGAGAGTCCCTTGGACTGCAAGGAGATCCAACCAGTCTATTCTAAAGGAGATCAGTCCTGGGTGTTCATTGGAAGGAATGATGCTGAAGCTGAAACTCCAGTACTTTGGCCACCTCATGCAAAGAGTTGACTAATTGGAAAAGACCCTGATGCTGGGAGGGATTGGGGACAGGAGGAGAAGGGAACGACAGAGGATGAGATGGTTGGATGGCATCACTGACTCATTGGACATGAGTTTGGGTAAACTCCAGGAGCTGGTGATGGACAGGGAGGCCTGGCGTGTTGCAATTCATGGGGTCGCAAAGTCAGACACAACTGAACAACTGAACTGAACTGATACATTTAGTGAACTTCCATATGTCTGAAATTATGCGAGGCATTGCTGAACATATATACAGTAACCAATTCTGCAACTTTTTCAAAGTTGGATTAGTCAAAGTAAACATTATTTGAAAGTAGAAATGCCAGTTACTATGATACAGGCAAGATTTACTATTTCTACTTCTCCCTATATAGGTCTTATCTATAGGTATCTCATTCTCCATTCTCTTAGGATGCTCTATTGTAATTTTTTTTTTTAATTTAGTTGCCTGGTAATTCATTACAATAACATGTTTAGGGGATATTTTTCACAGACTTAAATTAAAAATGACTTAAGATATAGTTGTTTTTATACCCCAAATCATCACACATATGCCATGAACAAAATTATGGTGAAATAATTATTTATTGCTATATTTTCCACATTCCACACTTCTTTTTGTCCATTCAAGTATCTCCACAGATTGGTACTGTCATAATGCCTCTGCCTGCTCTTATACCCAGATGTCTTCTCTTGACATATCCCCTGATTAACCTCCCCCTTATTCTTCTTGGTTCTCATCAAAACTCATGTATTCTGAAATCAATGATAAATTCCTATCTAATTTCTATGGCAGTTAATTTTTGTTTTCAATTTTATTATTTTATTTTTTATTAGATTCAGGTATACTATGTAGTGATTTTATATTTTCATACATTATAAAAGGATGACTACTACAAATCTAGTAATAAACTGTCCCAAAGTTATTATAATATTACTGACCATATTTTTTAGGCTGTATATTACATTCCCATGGCTTATTTTATAACTGAAGTTTGTACTTCTTAATCCCCTTTAACATTCAACCCCCAGCCCAACTTCTCTTCCCTCAGGCAACTATCTGTTCTGTATATATGAGTCAGTTTTCATACTGCTTTGTTCTGTCTTAGATTTCACAAATACGTGAGTTCATACAATATTTGTCTTTCTCTGACTCATGTCAGGCTTCTCTTGTGGCTCAGCTAGTAAAGAATCTGCCTGCAATGCCGGAGACCTGGGTCACTTAGCATAATATCCTCTAGATCCATCTATTTTGTAACAAATGCCAAGATGTCATTCTTTCTTATGGTTGAGTAATATTTCATTGTGTATATGTTCCCTTTTCTCTATATCTTTGCCAACACCTTCTATTTGTTTTCTTTTTGCTAACAGCCATTCTGACAGGTGTGAAGTGACATCTCATTGTGGATATGCTTTGTCTTTTCCCAATGATTATTGATGTTGAGAATCTTTTCATGTGTCTGTTGGCCATCTGTGCGTCCTCATTGGATAAATGTCTATTCAGGTACTCTGCCAATTTTCTAGACAGGTTTTTGTTTCTCTGACACTGAGTTGTATACCTTATTTGTATATTTTGGATATTAGTGCCTAAACAGATATATCATTGGTGAATATCTTCTCCCATTCAGTAAGCTGCCTTTTCATTTTTTTGATAGTGTCCTTCACAGTGCAAAAGCTTCTTAATTTGATATAGTCTTATTTATTCCTTTGTTTCCCTTGACTGAGGAGACAGATCTCCCCAAATATTAGTAAGATCAATGTCAAGTAGTGTACTGCCTAGGTTTTCTTCTAGTTTTATGGTTTCAGATTTACATTTATGCATTTAATCTACGTTAAGTTTACTTTTATACATGGTATGAGAAACTAGTTTTAATTCTTCTGCATGTGGCTGTCCAAATTTTCCCAAAACTTTCATTGAAGAGGCTGTCTTTCCCCATTGTATACTTTTGACTCCTATATCATAGATTAACTGACCATATAAATGTGGATTTATTACTGAGCCCTCTATTTATCATTGAGTTCCATTAATCAATGAGTCTGTATTGCACCAGTACCATACTGTTTTGACTACTGTAGCTTTGTAGTATAGTTTGAAATCAGGGAATATGATGCCTCCAGCTTTGTTCTTCTTTCTCAAGATTGTTAGGCCAACAGGGAAAAATAATCACTGCAAAGCTAATTCTTCTTGAACCTTACTTGAAGAAAGAAGACCTTCCCAGATAGGCATATTAGCTTAGGTTTTGGAAGTGTAATTAAAACTGATTTATAGCAGCCCTTCAACATGAAAGAAAATGAGAAACTTTAGTGGTAAATGTCATAGTAGCTGCACAGTCTATGTGTGCCCTGAGTATGTTTTAGATGCATATTCCACTTCTGTTGGTATATCACAAAAACAATACTATAATGTCAGAAGTTCATATAAAATAGTTGATTAAAAGTTTAAACATTGGCCTCAATTTGTTGAAAAACAATGAAGTGTACAATTGTGTTTATTTAAGTAAGAATACAAGAGTAGCATCTAGTGTTCAAATTACTTAAACTGTAGCTATACGGCAGTAAGAAACTCAGTAAAAGCTAGAGCAGGCAGTACTATTCTTACAAAGTATACAAAGTAACAGAGAACATGACAAATTTTCATTTTATATGATTTTATTATGGAGTATAATCTGATGCTCACTCTGATCCTCTAAATAAAAATTTTTAATCAGATGGAATGTATTTGTGGTTTAGTCCCATTAGTTTTCTGTGAGATTATGTTTCATGTGTTATAATAAAACATCAACATCTGTTGAAAGCTGGGTAAACTGCAGGTAAAATTCTAATACTAATTACAAGAAAAAAGACCTTGTACACTGAATAATAATATTTTGTGTACTTTACGTAAACGTGATTTCCTCATTACCTTTATTATCTCTAATACTCAGGAATTCTATGAGTGAGGTGTTATATCCAGTTTATGAATATGGCATTTGTTTACTTGTGTCCTAATGACTAAAACCACCTGAAATACCTATGTCATACAGTTGTAGTTTAAACAGAAATTAATACTAAAATCAGACAATCAGGTTATCTAGAGATATGTTTCATATCTAAAGATATGAAAGGATATTTTTTATTTTTTTAAAATTAGCTTATTAAGTAATAAAAAAAGATGTTGGGATCTCTTTTACTCTAGATCAGAATTTATCAACTACTAGCACTGGCACTATCAACAGTTTGGGCCAGATATTCTTTTATTTTAGGATGTACACTTTTGAACTATAGGATGAATATGTTCCCCAACCACCCACATCCAGGATTAGGGTGATGAAATTTGTATGGTGGTCCTTGAGGAAGGCCCTCTACTAGCAATCTTCACCTCTTTAATTTTATATAGACTCATTCCAAAATAATGTTAAAATATTGGCCTCTTTTGGCAGGGAGAAGAGTAATTTTAAGTAAGGCCAATTTCTATTTTATCATGCTTCACATCTAATGGGAGTGGAATATTACTTTTAGTCAAAGTTTAAGAATTAGGTCATGGCAGAAATTAACTTCAAAATTGTATCTCTGGTAGATACAGGCTCTGGTAGAGTCTTTTCCACAAACACGTAACACCAATACCAAGACTCTTCTTTTCAAAGCTAATCTGCAAACACTTGGCCCCAAGACTCCCCTTTTCAAAGCTAATCATTGTGTATGAGAGAAGTATAGATATCCTATAATTTCTCCTTTTATCTTAAATTAAGTTGCATTTAGAAAACTGATTATCTAATTCAAGGTATTACATTTTAATAAACTTACAACAAAAATAAAAACAAGTAGTTCTTTACCACCTCAATATAAGGCAATTTTTTTTCTTTCTCTCTTAATCTTGTTAGGTGGTAGAAAGAAGTTGGAAGTAGACCAAAAGGACTGAAGAATGAGCAAAGATAATCTATATGGCTAAAAAAAGAAAGCAATATGGCATAGTGAGGGTGACTTTGTTGACATTTCAAAGATAACTTCAGGATAATTTCTGACTAATTGTATGACTGTGAGTAGGGCTTCAAAAATATTTTTTGGAAAAAACGTGAAAAACTGAGTAATTGCATGAACCGTGAGTCTTGCTTTTCTTCTATAGAAAGAAAATGTATTATATATAGTCTCTGTGTCACTCAAGAAACTTACAAAGATCAAGTGAACTAATGAATTTAGAAGCAGTTTATTTGCAAAGATCATATAAAGTGTGTATTATATAAATTCTCCAAAATTACCATTAAAATAACCATAAATTTACAAAAAGAAAGCAATTTTTAATAGCAGTATAAGAAAACATTAGGCTATACCCTGGGAAAAATTTCGACTAAATGTCTAGTTATTCCTTTTTATGTTTTTCAAATTATCTAAATAAAACTTACTAAATAAGGTGTTTAATGCTTCTATTTACAGATTCCTTTACCAGCATAATTTTTGTCTTTCTATTTAACTTCATCTTAGTAATGTCAACAATAGTTCCAGAATTCAAGTACTTTTTAGTGGCTAGAAATTATCAGTATCTTTCAACTTTCTTTTAACAAATTAATAGTTCTTTTACATTTATATTTGGGACTTTTATTCATCTTTGTGAGTAATAAAACAAGTCAACACAAAGGAAACAGAACCCACTTGTTCAGAGAATTAATTTGGCAGACACATATAATATTGCCTGCAGATAGCTGACTCAATGATAAATTATTAGAAGTCAATTACATTATGTGATATATTATAGAGTTGTAGAAAGCAATGCATAAACTCAAATTCATGAAATTTAACACAATTTCCCCAAGTAATATCAGAGTCCTTCACAATGAAGCCACCAAAACAACAGATAGCTGTATATAAGTTGACTTGAAGATACTTTATGATTATATATATATGGGTGACAAACTGTATGATAATTATTCTTAGTTGAATTTTGGGGGAAAAATCATATCAAAGCATAAAAAAGTGTATGTTAAGTCTTAAACACCTAAATAATAGAATAGGTATAGATGCATTTTATAAAAGCTTTTAAGTGCACAAGGGTGAACCAATTATCAAGATGAAAGTAGTGGAGAGTTCTTTTAGAAAATGAAGTTTCTTTTCCGTCAAGTAAAACTTAACCTTATTTCAATGACTTTGTATGTTTGTGTTTTGGCATACTGGATTTTCTACAAGAGAAGCACTAATTTACTTTGTAGTATGGAGAAACTTTCTATTAGTATTTACAAGCTCAATGCTACCTTGTCTGGTGAAACATGTTATTAACTGTTAATCCACACAACACCCCTTGTCAAATAGGTCATTATTATTATCTTCACTTTCCAGCTGAAGAAACACACCAAGAGAGGTCACGGAGTGAGTCAAGGCCAGGATTAGCCATGAAAAGCACCCAGTTGTCAGTGCTTTCCTTGGTCTACCCAGCCACGCTAAATAGGTGAGATGGCTTGCCTGGATAGCCACAGAGAATGGGAGCTGGCCCAGAGCTCATATAACCCAACTCCTAATAAAGACAGCCTGTGTAGTCCCTGCCTCTCAATTTCATGCAAGTTACCCTAAATTTGAATTGGTGGGGCCCTCACTAATATTCTTGACCTAGATCCTAAACGTTGCCCTTACTATTCCTCACCTCATGTCACCATCACTACTGAAACTCTCTGAGTTTACCTGTGGTTTGTTCTACTCTGAACCCATTTCTAAGGAGAGAAAGGTAAATAGTGCTGAGGAGATTTTACAACTTTGGATGATATTTCTGGAGGGACTGGAATCTGTATGAATTCTCTTAAAAAACTAGACCAAATTTATGATCTTTCTGAAAATCTAAATGTTTGAGAAAAAATAAATGAACAGGTAATAAAAACTATCTGAAATTCTAGACAGAGATAGCTGCTTTGATATAGACAATAGATAAAGTACAGTACATTTTATGGAACAGTGATAGACAATGAGATCACAAATTTTATAAATAATTCAACTTCCAATCATTAAGAAGCCTTTCAAAGTAGCAGGCACTTTAACTGGAAAAAGAAGTATGATTAAGGAAACAGAAAACAACTCTTAAGAACATCTAATTGCAAACAAAAATACTAAGCTTTGTAAGAACTATGTAGCTTTCATAATCACTGAAATGTGGAGGATATGGGATACCAATCATATTTTTAAAAACATATAATTATTGTAATTAATCTAAACTTATTGGGAAATAAAGAATTAGCTCAAAATAAAATTATGGTTTACCTATTGATAAAATAGCCTATCAATATTTCATAGCAGGTAATATATATGAGATAATTGATAAAATGTGCAAACATTTTTTGCTTTGTATAATAAAGGTGAAGGTGAAGTCACTCAGTCGTGTCCGACTCTTTGCGACCCCATGGACTGTAGCCTACCAGGCTCCTCCGTCCATGGGATTCTCCAGGCAAGAATACTGGGGTGGGTTGCCATTTCCTTCTCCAGGGGATCTTCCCGACCCAGGGATCGAACCCAGGTCTCCCGCATTGGAGGCAGATGCTTTAACCTCTGATTTTTCTTTCAGTTGAATGAAATGGAAAAACATTTCTCGGGGGAAAATAATAATAAACTATACCAAAGCTGGCAGCAAAAAAGAAAGAGAAATTCAGATAATTGCATTGCTTACAAAAGCAGTCGAATGTGTTATTAAAACTCTCATACTGAAAAAAAAAATCCTATTCCAGATGGCGGCACTACGGAATTCTCCCACACCTTTAGGAAGAAATAATAATTAATTCTACATAATACTTTCAGAGAAAAGAAAAACAGGAAAAGTCCCCAGCTAACCTTATGTGATCAGCACAGCTTTTACTCTAAAATTTTAAAAGGATATCATGAGAAAGGAAAATTACAGAAAATTTTTTTTCAGAAACAGAGTAGAAAATTCTTAATGAGACGTGAACAAATCAAATCAAAAGACATGTAACACAACAGTAAGCAGAGTTGATTTTAAGCCTATAAAAGAAGTTTAACATTTAGAAAGCAATCAATCTAATTCATATCATTGGCAGAATAAAGGGGAAAATGACATAATATTTGAATAGATGTAGGAAAAGCTTTTGATAAAATTCAATATACTTTCATGGTAAAAACTTTCAGAAAACTAGGGAATAGAAGAAAATCTTCTTAATCTGATAAAGGAAATGTATAAAAAAGTCCATAGCAAAAATTACATTTAATAAAAGCATATAAAAAATTTCCTGTTAAGACTGGGAACAAGATAAGGAAATTTGATATTAATTCTATTCAACTTTGTACCAGATGCACTAGCCAGTACAATAATATAAAAAGGAAAAAAAAATCACAAAGGTTTGTAAAGGAACAAATCAGTGGACATTGTTTGCAAAAGTAATGATTATGAACACAGAAAAATCCAAAAGCATTTAATAGAATCAATAAGTAAATTTACCATGGCTGCTAGATAAAAACAATTAGAAAATAAAAATGTTAAAAGAAAGCATTAATTTTACCATCAAAGACATCAAATCTCTAACATATATATCTAGGGCAAATTGTGCAACATCCTTGTACATAGAATTTTAAAATATTGCTGAGAAAAACTGAAAAGCTAAGAGAAGAATACACTAAGGATTGTAAAAATATCAATTCCTCTTCAAAATATATGTTGTTTTTGAATATTTAATATTGAATCAATATATATTGATTAAATGCAATCCCAATTAAAGTCATAGCATTATTTTTATACACATTGATAAGTTTATTTTATATTAAACATCAATTTATAATAAAAACTCTCCAGAAACCAGGAATAGAAGGAACATACCTCAACATAATAAAAGCTATATATGACAAACCCACAACAAACATTATCCTCAATGGTGAAAAGTTGAAAGCATTTCCCCTAAAGTCAGGAACAAGACAAGGGTGCCCACTTTCACCACTACTATTCAACATAGTTTTGGAAGTTTTAGCCACAGCAATCAGAGCAGAAAAAGAAATAAAAGGAATCCAAATTGGAAAAGAAGAAGTAAAACTCTCACTGTTTGCAGATGACATGATCCTCTACATAGAAAACCCTAAAGACTCCACCAGAAAATTACTAGAGCTAATCAATGAATATAGTAAAGTTGCAGGATATAAAATCAACACACAGAAATCCCTTGCATTCCTATACACTAATAATGAGAAAGTAGAAAAAGAAATTAAGGAAACAATTCCATTCACCATTGCAACGAAAAGAATAAAATACTTAGGAATATATCTACCTAAAGAAACTAAAGACCTATATATAGAAAATTATAAAACACTGGTGAAAAAAATCAAAGAGGACACTAATAGATGGAGAAATATACCATGTTCATGGATTGGAAGAATCAATATAGTGAAAATGAGTATACTACCCAAAGCAATCTATAGATTCAATGCAATCCCTATCAAGCTACCAGCAGTATTTTTCACAGAGCTAGAACAAATAATTTCACAATTTGTATGGAAATACAAAAAAACCTTGAATAGCCAAAGCAATCTTGAGAAAGAATGGAACTGGAGGAATCAACCTGCCTGACTTCAGGCTCTACTACAAAGCCACAGTCATCAAGACAGTACGGTACTGGCACAAAGACAGAAATATAGATCAATGGAACAAAATAGAAAGCCCAGAGATAAATCCACACACCTATGGACATCTTATCTTCGACAAAGGAGGCAAGAATATACAATGGAGAAAAGACAATCTCTTTAACAATTGGTGCTGGGAAAACTGGTCAACCACTTGTGAAAGAATGAAACTAGAACACTTTCTAACACCATATACAAAAATAAACTCAAAATGGATTAAAGATCTAAACGTAAGACCAGAAACTATAAAACTCCTAGAGGAGAACATAGGCAAAACACTCTCCGACATAAATCACAGCAGGATCCTCTATGACCCACATCCCAGAATACTGGAAATAAAAGCAAAAATAAACAAATGGGATCTAATTAAAATTAAAAGCTTCTGCACAACAAAGGAAACTATAAGCAAGGTGAAAAGACAGTCTTCAGAATGGGAGAAAATAATAGCAAATGAAGCAACTGAAAAACAACTAATCTCAAAAATATACAAGCAACTCCTGCAGCTCAATTCCAGAAAAGTAAACGACTCAATCAAAAAATGGGCTGAAGAACTAAACAGACATTTCTCCAAAGAAGACATACATGTGGCTAACAAACACATGAAAAGATGCTCAACATCACTCATTATCAGAGAAATGCAAATCAAAACCACAATCAGGTACCATTTTATGCCAGTCAGAATGGCTGAGATCCAAAAGTCTACAAGCAATAAATGCTGGAGAGGGTGTGGAGAAAAGAGAACCCTCTTACACTGTTGGTGGGAATGCAAACTACAGCCACTATGGAGAACAGTGTGGAGATTCCTTAAAAAACTGGAAATAGAACTGCCTTATGACCCAGCAATCCCACTACTGGGCATACACACTGAAGAAACCAGAAGTGAAAGAGACATGTGTACCGCAATGTTCATCGCAGCACTGTTTATAATAGCCAGGACATGGAAACAACCTAGATGTCCATCAGCAGATGAATGGATAAGAAAGCTGTGGTACATATACACAATGGAGTATTACTCAGCCATTAAAAAGAATACATTTGAATCAGTTCTAATGAGGTGGATAAAACTGGAGCCTATTATACAGAGTGAAGTAAGCCAGAAAGAAAAACACCAATACGGTATACTAATGCATATATATGGAATTTAGAAAGATGGTAACAATAACCCTGTATGCGAGACAGCTAAAGAGACACAGATGTATAGAACAGACTTTTGGACTCTGTGGGAGAGCGAGAGGGTGGGATGATTTGGGAGAATGGCATTGAAACATGTATAATATCATGTAAGAAATGAATCGCCAGTCCAGGTTCGATGCAGGATACAGGATGCTTGGGCCTGGTGCACTGGGATGACCCAGAGAGGTGGTATGGGGAGGGAGGTGGGAGGGAGGTTCAGGATTGGGAACACATGTACACCTGTGGTGGATTCATGTTGATGTATGGCAAAACCAAAAGAATATTGTAAAGTAATTAGCCTCCAATTAAAATAAATAAATTTAAATTTAAAAAATAAATAAATGAATGAATAAAATAAAATTCATATGTAAATGAAAAAAGGCCAAGATGAGCCAAGTTGATCTTAAATAAGAAGAAAGTCAGAGTATCTACATTACTAGATACCAACAGTTTAAAAAAACCACAATAATTAATACCTTTTTATATTGTTAACAAGAATAAAAAACAGACAAGTGGCATACAATAAAGAGTATAGAAACAGAGTCATATATACTATGTTTATATATGACTTAGGTAACATTACATGGTAGTGCAAGAAAAAGCTATTTCAATGAATCTTAATTTTTATATCCTGAATACACCAAACTTGACTCCAGTCAGAACTAAATGTGAACCATAATACAATAATAAGGTTGTAGAAAATAATGTATGTGAATATATTTATCAAAGTGTTGGTCACTCAGTCATCTCCAACTCTTTGTGACCCCATGGACCATAGCCTGCTAAGCTCCTCTGTCCTTGGAAGTCTTCAATTTACAAATTTTCTTAAAAAGGAAACAAAAAGCACAAGCCTTAGATAACACTAATTATTCATACTCATAGAAATTAAGATCTCCTGTTTATCAAGATATTCCAACAAGATAGTTTAAAAGGTAGAGAGGGAGAAACATTTGCTATATGTAGGAAAAATAAACAGGCTATATAACAAACTTCTACAACTCAATAAAAAGAAAGATGAATCAACAGATAAAGTAGGCAAAACCTTTTTCTCAGATATTTCACAAAAAAGATATTAGAGTGGTTAATAAACATATGCAAAAGTGATCACTACAATTATCCATCAAGCACATGCAAATTAAAATTGTTATGCAACAATATGTACAAGATCTATAGGAGGACAGACTATAAATCTCCCATGAATGAAATCCAAGAAGAGTGAAATTCATGGGGAGATAGTACATGTTCATGGATAGGGAAGCAATATTGCCAAAATGTCAATTCTTTCCAACATTGTGTATAATCAATACAATCCCAGTCAAAATCTCAGCAAGCTTTTGTAGACACTGACAACTGATTCAAAAGTTTAGTTGAAGAGTCAAAAAACCCAGAGTAGCCAACTTAACATTGAAGGATAAGAACAAAGTCAAGGACTCACATATCTGCCTTGGAGACTTAACGTAAAGCTATGATAATCAAGAAAGAATACAACAAAGGCACAGAGTAAAAAACCCAGAAACAGACCAACATAATATAGTCCACTTATTTTTGACAAAAGAGCAAAGGCAATACAATGCAGCAAATATAGTCTTTTCAATAAATGTTGCTGAAACAGCTGGACATCTATATTTTGATACCTCATGCGAAGAGTTGACTCATTGGAAAAGACTGATGCTTGGAGGGATTGGGGGCAGGAGAAGAAGGGGACGACTGAGGATGAGATGGCTGGATGGCATCACTGACTGGATGGACGCGAGTCTGAGTGAACTCCAGGAGTTGGTGATGGACAGGGAGGCCTGGAGTGCTGTGATTTATGGGGTTGCAAAGAGTCAGACACGACTGAGCAACTGAACTGAGATTCACAAAATCAGACCTTAAATCCTTCACAAAAATTAACTTAAACTTGATTATAAACCTAAACATAAAACTACAAAATTCCTACAAGGTAACATAGGAGAAAACCCAGATAGTTTTGAGTATGGTGATGAAATTTTAGATTCAACACCAAAGACACAATCCAGGAAAGAAAAATTGATAAGCTGGACTTAATTAAAACTTATGTGAAAAACGGTGTCAAGAGAATAAGAATACAAGTCACAGACTGGGAGAAAATATTTGCAAAAGACACACCTGATAAAGGACTGTTATCTAAAATATACGAAGAGATCTTAAAACCCAACAGTAAGAAAATGAACCACTGATTTAAAAACAGGCCAAAGATATGAACAGACACCTCTCCAAAGAAGACAGATGATGAACAAGCATATGAAAAGAAGCTCTACATCATATGTCATCTGAAAAATGTAAATTAAAATGACAGTGAGATACCACTATACATCTATTAGAATAGCCCAAATCTGGAATATTGACAACACCAATTGCCAATAAGTATATGGAACAACAGAAACTCTCATTCATTGCTGGTGGGGAAGCAAAAATGGTACACCCGGAAAGACAGTTTTGTGGTCTCACACAACAACAACATACTCTTACTATAAAATCCAGCAATTACTTACTCTCCTTGGTAATTACTGAAAGGTGTTGAGAATTTATATCCACCCAAACCCTGCACACAGTTGTTTACAGCAGCTTTATCCAGAATTGCCAAAATGTGGAAACAACCAATATGTCCTTCAGTAAGGGAATGGATTAATAAACTGTGATACAGTCAAATAACAAAATATTATCCAGCACTAACAAGAAAAAAACTATCAAGCCAGGAAAAGACAGGAAAGAAAACTTAAATGCATATTACTAAGTGAAAGAAACCAATCTGAAAAGGTTACATACTGTGTGATTCCAACCATGGCATTCTGGATAAAGTAAAACTACAGAAACAATAAAAAGAACATTGGTTACCAAAGACAGGGGATAAGGATAAATAGGCAGAGCACAGAGGATTTTTAGGGCAGTGAAAATATTCTGTACCGTATTATAATGATGGATACATGCTATCACACATTCATCCAAACCCACAGAATGTACAATACCAAGAGTGAGCTCCTGGGTCATTATGATATGAGGATATAGGTGTTCAATAGTAACAAATGTGCCACTGCAGTAGAGCATGTTGATAATTAGGGAGGGCTTCCTAGATGGCTCAGTGGTAAAAAACCTCCCTACCAATGTAAAAGACCTGGGTTCAATCCCTGGGCTGGAAAGATCCCTTGGAGAAGGAAATGGCAACCTACTCAATTCTTGCCTGGATAATCCTATGGACAGAGGAGTCTGGCAGGCTACAGTCCATGGGGCCGCAAAGAGTCACACACAACTGAGCATGTACGTGAGTTTACACATGTGTGTGGGTCGGGGATATATGCGAAATCTCTGTGCCTTCCTCTTGGTTTACTGTGAACTTAAAACTGCCCTAAAAACTAAAGTTTAAAAAAGAGATTAAATGAAACACATACGCATGCACATACATACAATGACATCACTATACACCTACCAGAAATCCTGGGGACAAGTACTGCTAATGGGAGTATAGATTTGTACAATCTCTTTGGAAAGGTGTCTGACAGGATCTCTTGAAACAGAAAACATAAAAACCTTATTACACAGAAAATACAACAGAAATTGAAAATATGTATATATGTGCACTGAAAGACATGCATAAAAATTAACAATATCATTATTAAATGTAGTGAAAAACTGGAAACAATACAAATATTCATGAATATAATAATGGAAATAATTTTAGAATATTGACATGGTGAAATGATGGCAATGAATATTAGTAATCTACTTCTTTAAGCAACATGTATTGTTTCACAGATATAGAACTGAGTAAAAGAAGCCACATGCAAAAATATGTACTATATGATTACATTTATAAAAAAAATGTCCTAAACAGGAAGAAAAACCTATGTTATGAACGTCAAAATAGTTCTCTTTGGAGAAGTTGGAAGAAGGTAATATCTAGAAGAATACAAGGAAAGTTTTTAGTATTGTACATCTTGATCTGGGTGCTGGCTATAAAGGTCTGATTAATATATAAAGAAAATTGAGCTGAATATAAATTTTATACTCATAAAAATTCATCACTCATTACACATTGATTAAAAAAAAAAGCAAACTCAGACATAACTTCAAAGACAACATGCAACATTTTCTCTTTTACATGTTGGATCAGTTCAGTTCAGTTCAGTCGCTCAGTCGTGTCCGACTCTTTGCAACCCCATGAATCGCAGCAC
Organism: Oryx dammah; assembly: GCF_014754425.2. Lineage (NCBI taxonomy): Eukaryota > Metazoa > Chordata > Mammalia > Artiodactyla > Bovidae > Oryx > Oryx dammah. Next base: position 50,390,805 of record NW_024070203.1, on the reverse strand, counting down.
GCCAGGCCTCCCTGTCCATCACCAACTCCTGGAGTTCACTCAGACTCACGTCCATTGAGTCGGTGATGCGATCCAGCCATCTCATCCTCTGTCGTCCCCTTTTCCTCCTGCCCCCAATCCCTCCCAGCATCAGTCTTTTCCCGTGAGTCAACTCTTCGCATGAGGTGGCCAAAGTCCTGGAGTTTCAGCTTTAGTGTCATTCCTTCCAAAGAACACCCAGGGCTGATCTCCTTTAAAATGGACTGGTTGGATCTCCTTGCAGTCCAAGGGACTCTCAAGAGCCTTATCCAACACCACAGTTCAAAAGCATCAATTCTTGGGTGCTCAGCTTTCTTCACAGTCCAACTCTCACATCCATACATGACCACTGGAAACACCATAGCCTTGACTAGACGGACCTTTGTTGGCAAAGTAATGTCTCTGCTTTTGAATATGCTATCTAGATTGCTCATAACTTTTCTTCCAAGGAGTAAGCGTCTTTTAATTTCATGGCTGCAGTCACCATCCGCAGTGATTTTGGAGCCCCCCAAAATAAAGTCTGACACTGTTTCCACTGTTTCCCCATCTATTTGCCATGAAGTGATGGGACCAGATGCCATGATCTTCATTTTCTGAATGTTGAGTTTTAAGCCAACTTTTTCACTCTCCTCTTTCACTTTCATCAAGAGGCTTTTTAGTTCCTCTTCACTTTCTGCCATAAGGGTGGTGTCATCTGCATATCTGAGGTTATTGACTAAATTCAAGTAGTAAACCAATCTAATAGATCAAGGTGAAGATAAAAGGAAGAATCACTGCCTAATTGTTCAATAAAAACTGAACAATTTCTGTTACTTGCCAACAGATATTTTCTTATTAAGCAGTCATTGTTCATGAATGCCAACTGCTCTCAGTTTTAGATAACTTTCTTCTGTAGTTATATATCGCATTTTTTAAATCCAGGCACTGCTTCACAAATAAATCCCCAAGTCATAAAGGAGACTCAATTCAGCCAATGTAACACCACTATTAAAAAGTAAATCCAAAATACACATTTCTCCTGCCATGAACCAAATTCAAAATGTTCAGGTTATCTGAGTAAAGCCTGAGTGAGTTTTATTCTCCTCTTGATTCAAAGCACCAGAGAGACCCTTCCTGCCAGCTGGCTGCAGCAGAAGCCAAACACAGAAATGAAACAGCAAATTATAAAGCCACCAAGGCTGTGTCCCACTTAAACAACCTGCCCTGTTATCAAGTGGCATACTGTCCCGCATTTCAGCACTCTCCCCTTGGACTGGCAGCCTAGCAATTTACTTTCATGCTCTCTGTCCCATAATAATAACAAAATGAACCAAGTTTTCTAAATCTACTCCCTAGATGTGGGCACAGAGAGTCAAAAGCTTTGCCCGCTGTTACCCATGTTCTGAACTAACTTTACTATGGTCACTCTGATTATTAATACTTTCCTGGCTAATCAGTGTCTTTGAGGCCCCTCTGCAGAAATTTCCAAGCCTAAGCACATTTAGCCACAGCCATTCTATTTGAGTTTCTTACCCATGCCATTCCTTTAGCAAATTTAGGATGAAAGGCAGACAGTGTCCTGGGGGCATCATGATGGTTCAGTGTTGCTCTGGACAGCCTGGGACTTGGGTCACAGACTGCATGACAGCTTCATTATTTTGAGTTAAAGAGGTTATATTTATTCCTAAAGAAAAGCAGGTTCATTCATTCACTCGGCAGGTTGAACATAAGAAATATCCCTTTTTCTTTAATATTTCATGATGATGACAGAAAATGTGAAGCAAGTCTTGCTATGATCTATAGATTGCTGGAATCTATCCAAAAAATCCAATAAATATAATACCAAATTTTAGCAGCAATTGAGAGAATGACACAATCTTAGTCATGAACAGAATATATACATTATGAAAGAGATTTATAGATGATGATATGAAAACTAAAATAAACCCATGACTTGCTCAAGATCAGACCATTATTCAGTTGGTATTAGGCAATCTGCTCTATTTTATTAACTTATAAAAGAAGTAAACAAAAAGAAATGGAATTATTTTCTACCCTTTGGAAAACTAGGGATAAGAATATTCTCAAAAATGTTTTACTGATGTCAGTATATAGTAGCAGTCTTAGAGACAACTAACAGGGTACATTTCTTTGCAGCAAGGTATTTAGTAGGATATATTTTATATATCTATAAATATATATGTGTATGAAAACTTTGGCCACCTCATGCGAAGAGTTGACTTATTGGAAAAGACCCTGATGCTGGGAGGGATTGGGGGCAGAAGAAGAAGGGGACGACAGAGGATGAGATGGCTGGGTGGCATCACTGACTCGATGGACATGAGTTTGAGTAAACTCCGGGAGTTGGTGATGGACAGGGAGGCCTGGTGTGCTGCGATTCATGGGGTCGCAAAGAGTTGGACATGACTGAGAGACTGAACTGAACTGAACTGACGAAAACTGAAAGTGTTAGTCTCTCAGTCATGTTCGACCCTTTGTGTCCCCATGGACTGTTACCTGCGAGACTCCTCTGTCCATGGCATTTCCCAGGCAAGAATACTGGAGTGGGTTGGCATTCCCTACTCTAGGGAATCTTCCTGACCCAGGGATCAAACCTGAATCTCTTGTATTACAGGCACACTCTTTACTGTCTGTGATATAAATAACTATATATGTACATGCATTTTACAGTTATATATATATATACATATTATATATTGTACATGTACTTATGTGATATGTATGTACACATATATCATATACATGTATCATGCTTGTATATATATTATCACTTTTGAGAACTGAAAACACAAAATCCACAGAAATTTCAGAGAGTGTGCCACTCTAGGCAGGACCTTCTTAAGCCAAGGCCCAAGAGCCTTCAGTTTAGTTCAGTTCAGTTCAGTTCAGTCACTCAGTCATGTCCGACTCTTTGTGACCCCATGAACTGCAGCATGCCAGGCCAACCTGTCCATCACCAACTCCCGGAGTTCACTCAAACTCACGTCCATCGAGTCGGTGATGCCATCCAGCCATCTCATCCTCTGTTGTCCCCTTCTCCTCCTGCCCTCAATCCCTCCCAGCATCAGAGTCTTTTCCATTGAGTTAACTCTTCTCATGAGGTGGTCAAAGTATTAGAGTTTCAGCTTTGGCATCATTCTTTCCAAAGAACACCCAGGGCTGATCTTCTTTAGAATGGACTGGTTGGATCTCCCTGCAGTCCAAGGGACTCTCAAGAGTCTTCTCCAACACCACAGTTCAAAAGCATCAATCCTTGGGTGCTCAGCTTTCTTCACAGTCCAACTCTCACATCCATACATGACCACTGGAAACACCATAGCCTTGACTAGATGGACCTTTGTTGGCAAAGTAATGTCTCTGCTTTTGAATATGCTATCTAGGTTGCTCATAACTTTTCTTCCAAGGAGTAAGCGTCTTTTAATTTCATGGCTGCAGTCACCATCCGCAGTGATTTTGGAGCCCCCCAAAATAAAGTCTGACACTGTTTCCACTGTTTCCCCACCTATTTGCCATGAAGTGATGGGACCAGATGCCATGATCTTCATTTTCTGAATGTTGAGCTTTAAGCCAACTTTTTCACTCTCCTCTTTCACTTTCATCAAGAGGCTTTTTAGTTCCTCTTCACTTTCTGCCATAAGGGTGGTGTCATCTGCATATCTGAGGTTATTGATATTTCTCCCAGCAATCTTGATTCCAGCTTGTGCAATTTTTCCAGCCCAGCGTTTCTCATGATGTACTCTGCATAGAAATTAAATAATCAGGGTGACAATATACAGCCTTGACGTACTCCTTTTCGTATTTGGAACCAGTCTGTTCTTCCATGTCCAGTTCTAACTGTTGCTTCCTGACTTGCATATAAGTTTCTCAAGAGGCAGGAGATCTCAATCAGATGATGTTTGTGAAGTATTTTGTATTTGTATGAATGTGTGTGTTTGTGTGTCAATTCCTGTGTTTCTGGAATGTGATGAATTCATAGCTTTTACAAGATCCTCAAAAGGGTCTTTCACCAGAAACAGCTTAAGCATCAGTGTTGTATACACAATTTTATACTACTTACTCAGGTTTACCCAGAAAGAACTTTTTTCATTATTTATTATTAGTTTGCTCAAATTAGGCTTCCCTGGTGGTTCATTGGTAAAGAATCCCCTGCAACAAAGATATAAGTTGGATCCCTGCATCAGGAAGACCCCCCTGGAAGAAGAAATGGCAACCCACTCAAGTATTCTTGTCTGGAAAATCCCATGGAGAGACAGCCTGGCAGGCTACAGTCCATGGGGATGCAAAACAGTCAGACACGACTTAGCAACTAAACAACAAACAACATAAACTTCTCGGATAGAATAATCTAAATTCTGTATTCTTCAGTCTTGACCTTTTCACATCTAAAATCTGGAGAAATGTGAGTTAAGTCAAGCTCTAATCAAGTTTAATTTCCATAGCACAAATTTCTCAAATTTAATTAATCAGTTTTGCTGAGTAAGTCCAATAAAATTCTTTTAAAGGTGTTGCTGCTGCTGCTAAGTCACTTTAGTCATGTCCGACTCTGTGCGACCCCATAGATGGCAGCCCACCAGGCTCCCCCGTCCCTGGGATTCTCCAGGCAAGAACACTGGAGTGGGTTGCCATTTCCCTCTCCAATGCATGAAAGTGAAAAGTCAAAGTGAAGTCGCTCAGTCGTATCCGACTCTTAGCGACCCCATGGACTGCAGCCTACCAGGCTCCTCCATCCATAGGATTTTCTAGGCAAGAGTACTGGAGTGGGGTGCCACTGCCTTCTCCTCAAAGGTGTTAACACATGTCTAAACTTGCAGACTACCCTACAAGGCCCAAATAATATAACCACTGTCAAATGGTATATTTCAATTAACTATCACACTGGCACCTTTATAAGAATTACCATGAGGTATGAATTACATTGACTTCTGCCAAACTTAAAACATTTTTTCATTTTTTTTTAAATTTTTTTCATTTTTAAAGTCTGTTGATCTTCTAACAACATTATCTAAGAGTGTTATGAAGTTGTCATATCTATTTGCTTATTTTTTCACTTACATTTTGTCTAAAACATAAGCCTGGTGAAGGCAAACAGTCTATGGTAGATACAATAGTCAGGCTTAAACTTCATGGGTCCCAATTTCTTTCTGGAGTCATTCTTACACTGTAAAAGCCAGAAAGCTAAAACAAAAACAACAAAATTAAAAAAAAAAAAAAACAACACACACACCTTTTCTAGGACACATTCCAGGTAAGTTTCCAGATGTGACTCAGGTTCTTGAATCATATGCCTGCATCTATTTGAAATTGGACAGGGAACCCTGGTGTGCTGCAGTCCATGGGGTTGCAGAGTCAGACAACTTAGTGACCGAACAACATTTGAAACTGAAATTATGTTAGATGGTGAAAGAAGCAGAGAATGAGCAGGGTTTCCAAATATCATTGGTGCAGATCTAGTAGTTCTGATGTGATTTTGGAGGCAACAGTTCTAGTAGTTGTTTTTTGATCTTGAAATTACATTTGACTAAGGTTCTGAGATCTGCACTCATCAATTAGACAAGTTTTCCTGATTCTCCAACTTTAAAAACAATTTAAATAAAAATTCTACATATTTGAGATGTGCAACATGACTTGATTGTCATATTTTTGACTGCAGCAGAGATGGTGGTTGGTCATGGGGACTCAGCCATTCCAACATTTTGGAAAGAACCGATTCCTTGTACTAAATCCATTTCTGCTGAAAATAGAGTGGTTTCTGTCCTTCACAATTCATTTCTTACTGATGTGTGGGCCCTCAATTTTTGCTGACTGAATGAATACAGTTATAAGGAAGCACAAAATACATTAAGAAAGACTATACCCTTTTGGCAAATCTTTCAGTATGATAATAGCTATTAAGACATGCAGTGTATTTATTTTAGGTCCAAGAGATATTCACGGATTAAGATTTAAAGATAAATTCTTTCCCTTTCTTCTTGTCTCCATACCTTCCTTCCATTTTCTCATCCTTTATTTTACTGTCTGTTGTGATACTGTATAGATAACATAACTCACTTTTTGACTGAATTACTTCCAACTGTCAAAGATACATATAGTAGGTGGAAACAGCAGTTAACAAGACTATAGGTTACACACACAACTTGCCACTTTATACTAAAATACTTAAAATCATATTCATCACGTCAAAATAAAATGAATATATTTTAAAATAAAAATTTTTTAATTTCCTTTTTGTTTCTTTTGTGACTATAATAATACATAAAATATTGAAAAAATATATTAAAGAAGGAACCACACTACAAGGGAAGTTCACTTGCTGGGTTCCCCAGGAAGTAGACCCTAAGACAGAAATTGTACAATTCATAGGCAGGTGCTCTCAGGATCAACACCTGGATTGGGCAGTGAGGGAGGCTGAAATGCGATGTATCTGCAACAAAAGTATCAGCAAATCATAATAGGGAAGCTCCAGGACTAGAATGATTCTTGAGTTATCCAGAACTAGGGGGCATGACAGGCTTTTCTACTCTTGTACAAACTAGTAACTCTTATATCAACTAGTAACTGGACATGGGTTGACACCCTCCCAAGGGGTGTGATCATGGGATAGGCTGTGCTCTACATGGACAGAAGCAAATTTCAAAGACAACCTTGCTGACTCAGGTGACAGGTATCAGCCACCAACATTTCAAGCAGTTAGGGAATGGGTTACTCAATTAAGGAAAGAGGTAGGAGTGAATTGGGCCAAGAACTATGGGCATCCATCTCACAAAGACAGCATAAAGAAAAAAAAGCCATGTAACTTTGAACCAGCAAGCCTGGATTTGGGCAACATTTCTTCCACTTAATAGCTGTAGGAATTTGAACAAGTCATTTAACTCTCTGAATTTGTTTCCTCATCAACAGAAAGGTAATAGTGACCTATTAGTATCTAACAATGGGCTGCCCTGGTGGCTCAGTGGTAAAGAATTCACCTGCCAATGCAGAAGACAGGGGTTCGATCCCTGGGTTGGGAAGATCCCCTGGAGAAGGAAATGGCAACCCACTCCAATATTCTTGCCTGGGAAATCCCATGGACAGAGGAGTCTGGCAGGCTGCTGTCCACGGGTCGCCATGAGTCAGACATGACTTAGCAACTAGACAACAACAAATAATATATAACAATAATTACAGCAACTTTTAAAGTTCATTGTAATATATGCAAAAGAGTACTGCAATCTGCAGATATATTATTAAAATTTCAGTTATGATTTTACAGAAAGTATGGCTCAAAATGTTATTTGTTTTTAAGACAGTGCTCACTTTAGGCATACAGATACAAAAAAATAGAACAGCAAGAATAATATAGAGAAAATTACAGAGAAAGTACATCACAGAAAGAAAGCAAATCAGAGAAAGGTACATTTCATTTATTCTTACATTTATGAATTTATCAAATGGCATGTGATTGTGAACATACTTTGTGAAAAGACTCCACTGTTATTAGGACATGCCTGTCATGCAAAGTTTGAACATGGGCAGGCTCTGACCTACTTTGACTTTAGAAGAAAATAATCTATCCAACCTTTTTTTGCCAGTTCCCATGTTACTATACAATGGCAGGCCTCGAAGGGTTATCAGGAATTTGGTTCTCAAAACTAACCCAAATCCACTAAACTTTCATTACTGTTATATAGCATATAATTTTCTTTTTTTAAAAAAAAAAAGACATCAAATTAAAATCACACTGCCCTGTAAACTTTTCAACACACAATCTTCCATGGATTTACATATGTCTTAGGACTCAGTGCAGCTCCTATGATGTATGTGCCAAAGACCGCATGACAGGGGTATAGGACGTGATATTTCATGCCACCTACATGCTTTTCTTTATATTTCTGAGACAGCTCTTGCTGGCAGGAGAACTGATGGCCACAGAATAGCCACATAATTTTTACTCTCTGTCTATAAAACTTAAGAACCAGTTTGGTTGACTCTTCTTCAAGTTGGCAAACAAATAAACCACCACCCTTGGGCTAAAACCATGGCATACCTCTTAAAAAGTGGCCAACTAATGGTTTAGTGAATATTGTGTTAAAATCTCTTGTTCTTGTTACCTTCTAGGTGAACTTATTTCTCCTTTTTTTGTGATGTAAAATATACATGTAAAAAAGCATACATATTAGGAATGTGTACAGCTCAATGAATAAAGTAAACAATTTTAAGATATGTATTAATTCTCTTGGGCTTCCCTCATAGCTCAGTTGGTAAAGAATCTGCCTGCAGTGCAGAAGACCCAGGTTCGATTCCTGAGTCGGGAAGATCCCCTGGAGAAGGAAATGGCAACCCACTCCAGTATTCTCGCCTAGAGAATCCCATGGACAGAGGAGTCTGGCAGGCTACAGTCTATGGGGTCGCAAGAGTTGGACACGACTGAGCAACTAAACCACCACCATTAACTCTCTTATAGCTATTAACTCAACAAGCTGTAGGAAGATTTCAAGCAAATAAGAAAACAAATAATGAAATTCAATGTATTGAATAGAACTCTGAGAAAAGATGGGAAAGCTACAGAGAATTAGACAGAAATTTTATCAATAGATTACCATAACTGAAAGTCATAGAAAACTAGCCAGATTAAATGAAAATATACCACAATCACCTCAAAATGAAATCTGTATCACTTATGTTTTGCTGTGAATCAAATCACCCCCAAACTCAGTGACTTAAAAGAACAATCTTTATTTCACAATGAGTTGGGTTAGGATCAGTTTGCTTGTTCAGTGACTGGTCTTACCTGTTGTCACTCATGTGGCTACAACCAGTTGGTGGGTAAGTTGGAAGTCTCAACTGGATGGCTCATTGGCCTCATATGGTTTTATCCTCAGGTGAGCTGATCCAGGCTTCTACATGGTGTCAGTGTTGCCAAGAGTAAGACATCCCAAGCCCCAGTTCAGAAGGGCTTTTCACATATCTTTGGCATCACATTTGCTAATGTCCATCCATCGTTAAAGTCACATAGACAAGCAAGGATCATTGAGAGAGGGATTACATAAGTGCAAGCATTACCCACTGGGGGCCACCATAGCAACAGTCTACCATACTAGCCAACTAAATACACTCAGGTGGCATGATTAGAACAGAAAAGAAAAATTGAGCCGGCCATATGTGAGTGTCAAACCTCTGGCTCTACTACTATTAATAACTTGCTATGTGACTTCAGAAAGACCACTCTGTGCATCTCAGATCTCTCTCGGGTAAATGATACAAAGACAGAGATTATGAGTATAAGGGTAACACACACACACAAACACAAGTTAATGTTTATAAATTCTTAATTGTAAAGTAACAGAATAAAAATAAATAAACTATTAAATTTTTGTGTTTTATGCTAAAAATCCCACTGAACTATCCAACTATTTTATTATTGTTTAGAATTGTAAAATGTGTACATTTTCTCCACCACCTAATGTATAAAGGAGAAATCTAAAGTACAATCTTTAAAAGTATGTGTTGTACTGCAAACATCCTATTTAGAGAATTTCTTCATTTTTTTAATAATTCTATCTTTTCTTGAAAATTTTAACTTTTCATCATGAGACAGAAGTCATAATTTTGGTTAAGTACCATGCTGCTAAAATTTCCCCCAGGGCTGCTCCTAAACAGGCACATATAGTTGACCCTTGAGCAACAGTGGTTGGAGCTGTGTGGATCCACTTATATGCAGACTTTTTCCAATAGCAAATGCCCCAGCACTACACAACCCACAGTTGCTTGAATCTGGGGATGCAGAAACACGAATACAGAGGAAGTGTATATGTGAAGGACTATCAGTTATGGCTTGATTTTTTACTTCACAGAGGATTGGTGCCTTTAACATCTGTGTTGTTCAAGGATCAATGGCACTGCTTTTCACCCAGAGGGCTTTTTATAGAATGTAAATAAGTTGTATCCTTTCAATTTCAAGAGTCGTACACATACAGGATTGGGAAGGCTCACCAAACAAAGTATTTGTTTTTCCCTGTATTTAAGCCAAAGCTATCCCCTGAAACTCTTAAACTGCAATACATTAGGTAGGGGGAAAGATATGCCCTGGTAACAAAAAGATCCACAAGCTTTAATAATTTTTAAACAGGCTAGCTGGTTTCTTTCTCAGTGAAGGATGAAGAGGTGGCAGCTATGGCTCCACAAATCTAGAAAAATTCACTGTTATTGGCTTCCATGAGTGCTCCACATGTCAACGTTTTCAGCCAATAGGAAGGAAAAAGAATCAGACTACAAGAGTCTTCTTATTGAGTGGAACAGACGTTGCATAATTATTTCCATTTATATCTCATTGGTTAGAACTTGGCCTCACAGTCACAGTCAGCAGGGAATTTGAGAACGTAATCTGTCTGAGGAGCCATTTTCCAAGGAAAAAAGGGAATAGAGGAGAGACTAGTAATCTTCTCCATATACAAGATCTAAATATCTAAATACTGCATCAGACATAGACTGGCAATTCGATTCTTACATGATATTATACATGTTTCAATGCCATTCTCGATGCAGGATACGGCACGCTTGGGGCTGGTACACAGGGATGACCCAGAGAGATGTTGTGGGGAGGGGGGTGGGAGCGGGGTTCATGTTTGGGAATGCATGTACACCCATGGTGGATTCATGTCAATGTATGGCAAAACCAATACAGAATTGTAAAGTAAAATAAAAAATAAATAAATAAATAAATTTTAAAAAAATAAAAAAATAAATATCTAAATACTTCTTATAAATTGAGTTTAAGCGTATTAAGTCTTTTTTAAAATATGTTTTAAGTTTCTATTTTTGACTGTGCTGAGTCTTCATTGCTGCACAAGCTTTTCTCTAGTTGTGAAGAGCAGGTGCTACTCTCTAGTTATGTTGCACGGACTTTCTCTTGTTGCAGAGGACAGGCTCTAGGGTGCTCAGCCTTCAATAACTGCAGCACATGGGTTCAGGAGTTGTGGCTCCTGGGTTTGAGCACAGGCTCAACAGTTGTGGTTCATGGGCTTAGTTACTCGGCTGCATGTGAGATCTTCCCTGATCAAGGGTCAAACCCATGTCTTCTGCATTGGCAGATGGATTCTATACCACTAAGCTACCAGGGAAGCCCCAAGTGTATTAAGTATTTATTTATATTTCTCTAGATGTTGACCCCTTAGTTGTATTTTTTAAATTATGTATTCATTATAAAAAGATACAGACTCTTAGATTTGAAACTAAGAAGCAGTCTAGGGTAGGAATCTTCTCAATGGTTTTTCTGCAAGGTGGTCTCAGATGCTGACAGGTATTTCCATTTGATAAGGAACTCCTACTGCATGATGCTATCCAATTCAAAATTTATATTTATCTTAGTTGTGCTTGTGGGACAACACACAGAGTCTATGCTTTATTCTCTATGATCTCCTAAGAATATCTGAAGCTCTTTCTCCCCTTAATTCTTTCTTCAGGTTAAATATCCTGTGTAGGTATAAAAATCTCTAGAATAAGTTTGAGGAAATCTAGAAAGTCTTCCATGTTCCACCTGGACAAGTACACTTTGTGAGAAATAAAGCATCTGTTTGAGAATGCTGAAGCAATAATATTTCTCCAAAACAATACTAGACATTTATTTTTTAATGATAGCTTATTTCCTAACATAGTGATTATTCCAGTGTGGTTCCTAGACCAGCAGGCAGAAGCACCTGGGAATTTTTAGAACGGCAGAATATAAATGTGTTTAGTCACTTCAGTCGTGGGGTCTTAGTGACCCCATGTACTGTAGCCCACCAAGCTCCTCTGTCCATAGAATTCTCTAGATAAGAATACTGGAGAGGGTTGCCATGCCCTCCTCCAGGGGATCTTCCCAACCCAGGGATGGAACCCAGGTTTCCCGCCTTGCGGGTGGATTCTTTACCGTCTGAGCCATGAGAGAAGCCCAGAATGCAAATAACCAGGTCCAAACTCATGTTTACTAAATCAATTTCTCCAAGGGCAAGATCCTGCAATCTGCTGGACCAAATGATTCATGCTGCTAAGATGGAGAAAGTTGGTACGAAGGAAATAAGAATAAGCTATGTGTGTTAATTGTTTATGAGGCAGAAATGCTTATTAACTTACTAATGACATACTTTTGTATTTACTAGAAAATACTAATTAATTCTTTATTGCTAAGTAAAATAAGCCATCTTTTTTGTAAATATATGTAAACTTCAGATTCCCTTGCCTCTGAAGTAATGATGGTAATAATCACATTTCCTGGGTTCAATGAATGGTTACAAGAGTGTCCATGAGGTTTCCTAATGATAATTTTCCTTGCTTTTTTAATTGTTCTGTAAATACAGTAGCTGTAATGAGTAAGCACAGGGAGAAGCCAGCTAAAGGGAACACTTTGTTTTTTTTATAATCCCCTTTTTTGATTTCCACTTGCTTGGCTTTATTTTCCAATTGGAAATGGTGAAGTCCTCAATATTTTATGAGAGCCAGAAACAATGTTTACATGACCTACATAATTTACATGGTAAATTCCACCTCAGGAGTAACTAAATTTTAACTTCAGAAACAATATTATCTTCGTGAGTTTTCAAAGAAGAAAAGCCATCTTTAAACATGACTAAAAACAGCAGTGTCTTTCATGTAATCTTGAAAATGTTTACAGAGTTTTAAAATAATGATTAATTTTATATACTGATTTAAATAATGATCCATTTCATGTTTAAATAAAAGTTTGATTATCTGTTCTGTACCAGCAACATCATTCATGCCATCAGTGAAACCAGAACTTTCTTCCTTTTACTGTGGTCTATAAGTCTGACCACTGTATGACTTTCATTCAGTTTCAGTTCAGTTCAGTTGCTCAGTTATGTCTGACTCTTTAAGACTCCATGGACTGCAGCACACTGGGCTTCCTTGTCCATCACCAACTCCTGGAGTCCACTCAAACTCATGACCATCACGTCGGTGATGCCATCCAACCATTTCATCCTCTGTAATCCTCTTCTCCTCTTGCTTTCATTACCTTTCAAAATTATCTGGACATGTGAATTTCCTGAAAAATTGGGGGTATGGTAAGAGATAGTGCTGCTGCCGCTGCTGCTGCTAAGTCGCATCAGTCATGTCCAATTCTGTGCGACCCCATAGACGGCAGCCCACCAGGCTTCTCCGTCCACGGGATTCTCCAGGCAAGAACACTGGAGTGGCTTGCCATTTCCTTCTCCAATGCATGAAAGTGAAAAGTAAAAGTGAAGTTGCTCAGTCGTGTCCGACTCTTAGTGACCCCATGGACTGCAGCCTACCATGGGATTCTCCAGGCAAGAGTACTGGCGTGGGTAAGAGATACTGTAGGGCATTGCAAACCCAATAATATCAGCATGTAATAAATTAGTTTGACCTAAAAGAAAATTAGTAGACAAATATGAGTTTATCCAAAAAAATATTTACTTTCATTAATTTCAGACTTCTGATACTTATATTTTCACATAATTGCTAGGTTAGTATAAGTCACTACTAAACATTATAGAGAAGAGGAACCCTAAAAACCTTGTATTCCAATAAGCACAGGGGGAAACCATGTGGTAACTTGTCTTAAATACACAGAAGGGGTGGCAGAGTATAATGGACATAAGCCTAGTTTTTGGATTTACACTGAACTGAGTTGCTTCCAAAGTCAACCCAAGCATAACAACATTGGACAGTTTACTTAATCTAATTGGATACAGCTCCAAATTCCACATCTAGTTGTAATACCTCTGACAAACTAATGGTTCTCTTGAAACAGTGTCTTTGTTAGATGATGGTTAAAATATCTACCTCATAGGGCTTTTGTAAGTAGTAAATGTGAGTATGTAAGTATAGCAGAACAAGAACCCTATGCTATGTACCCTTCACATCTATCCTCAACCCTAGTTGGTCAAAGTGATTCTTTGACAGTGGATCTCTATTAGCAAGAAAGAGGCCCTCCATACTGAAGGCTCCCATTTTCTTGGAGAAATGGAGAGAAGCTGATTTTCCCTATGTCAGAAACAAACTCAAATCTCTCCCCTTCCTCTCTTTGCCAAAATGGACACCAAAGTATTCATCTTAGCATCAAGTGGGTCTGAAGGAAATCTCATTTGAACAATAACAAGATTCTAATGCATTCTCTGGACTCCAAGTGTGTTCACAGTAAGCAAGATGACTGCCTTCTCTCTGATAACGTATTACACTTGTATGCCCACTCAGATGCAGCAGGGACACATGTCTAGAAAATACACTCCAGCAGAGTGCCAGGCACAATGTAAACATTCACGAAAGTAGCTGATTCTGTGGCATCTGACCTTACAGACAACTCGAACTTATGAACACATTCTTGGAATGGAGCTCACATATATATATAGGGGACTTACTGCATTCTACCTGCTGTATGAGGTGTCTAGAGGACTGATTAAGGTAATTGGACTGAAAGGTGTGAAGGCCCGTGAGACAAGCAGGTTAGAGATGTGTGCATGTATACACTTGTGTGCACACACAGAACGATTAGGCAAGGGAATTCTTGATGCTGGTCCTTTTCATTCAAGAGACAGGGTGGAGCAGAAAATGCTTAAGAGTTGGAAGAATTGTTTGAGTTTAAATCCTACCACATTTGGGCTTTGTGATATTAAGCAAGTAATTTACCCTCACGGAAAAAATCACAGTGAACTTCTCTTAAGTATGCATCATGTGCAGCTACTATACAGATAAACACATCTTCATCTGCTGCACACTGTCCTCTCACTGACACTTCATCACTCTTTAAAGGTTGGTCCCATTGTAAGATGGAAGAGGTTGAGACTCTAGATTAGTGTCAGTGACCGAAGGTTAACTGAAAATTAACCTAGTTAATAAACTGACTCTTGTTTTCTCTCTCACTAAAATAGGATATGAATAATGCCTCCACCATAGGCTTGTTAACAAGTTATTATGTTTCAGGAGCACTTCATAAGCTGCTATAAAATTAAATGGTAATATAAAATTATAGCATTTAACTTCTCCGAAGATTAAATGAAGAACACATGTAAATTACTCTAGTTAAGGCCAAATATATAGAAAGGACTTAAAAATATTATTTTCCTCACCTTCATATTTTTATTTGCTCTTAAAAAAAGAAAAGGTTATTTTCAGGGTGGTGGATGTGTGGGACATTGGAGTGGCATATGCAATTTCACATTCGTCTTGCCCCAGACTGAAAGTTGTATGTAGACTCTCTGTACACAGTATTTCTCTCTTCTATTAGCTCAACTCCTTTACTTCCTCCAGCTGATCTTCCTTGCTAGCCCTAAGGAACTGAAAGTTCAAGTGTCAGTTGCTCAGTCATGTCCAACTCTTTGTGACAGAATACTGGAGTGGGTTGCCATTTCCTTCTCTAGGGGATCTTCCCGACCCAGGAATCAAACCAGGGTCTCCTGAATTGCAGGTGGATTGTTTACCGTCTGAGCTACCAAATGAGAAGAGTGTGAACTTGGGGACAGGACAAGTGCAGGTCAATAAAATACAGTTTGGAAGGGAAGGGAATAAGGAGCAGAATATAAGCTATCCATCCCATGTAGCAAATAATATCACTTCCACTCATCACTTTCCCTGCCTTTTAGGCACTTGTTCTTTCATGACTGTGTAAAAATTAACTGATCAGCTATTTATACCATAAGTCAGAAAAGATTTCCAGCACAGAATTTTATCTTTAAAACCTCCAAGGGATGGAGAAGCAAAGAAGGCTTAAATTCTGCTTTGTACTTCTGCAACAGAATCATCAGTTCCTTAATGGATTAAATGTTTTCTATGGGTTAGTTAAGGAACTCAGTCTATTTTCACAATATTTTATCATCAATTTCATATGTATTGTTATTTTTTAAGTATTTTGCCTGTGTAATTTTAGTTGACTTTATTTTTTAAATTTAATTTTTAATTGGAGGATAATTACTTTACAATATTATGATGGTTTTGGTAATACATCAGCATGACTCAGCCATAGGGGTACACATGTCCCCTCCCCCTTGAACCTCCCTCCCACCTCCCAGCCCACCCCACCCCTCTAGGTTGTCACAGAACACCAGGTTTGAGGTCCCTGTGTCATATAGCAAATTCCCACTGGCTGTTTTTAATAAAAAGAACAGAACCAGTGCCTTGTAAATATTTTATTTAAAAACCACAAAACAACTCTACCACTATCTCCAAATTCACATCTAACATTCAAATGAATTGTTTTAATAATCAAGATTTACTCTCTGAACTTTCTCTAGTACACTGAAAACTGCTAAGGAAAAAATGGGCATACATATATTATATAACATTACCTCAATCCCCAATCATTAGCCTAGAATTTATTATTTTCAGCTGGGCATATGGAACAGAATTCCTACTCGACCTTAAATTTGTATTGACTTTTGAATCCTTTCACTTGGCTAGAATAATGTAGTTTCCCTTTGAAAAAAAAAAATATTGGGTGGAAAGAATTTCAAGATTGGTTCTCTCTCTGGTGGCATGGGGGGAGTTGTGATTTGAAGTTTCTGTTTGAAAAAGAAAGACTTCTATGGAGGCAGACTAGGAGAAGGGTGTACAATTAATGATAAATCTTGAGGTTCAGAAATGTGGAGCTGATCCCTGACAATGCTGCCACAAATGACACTGGGTCCCAAAGTTCCAGGTTCAGGAACCAGAAGAAGGTCAGAAGAAGAACCAAAGAAATGATCATCATGAGAGTGGTGAATAAAACTGACTCCAACTCTGCGGTGTGCATATGTACTCATTTGTTTCAGTTCAGTTCAGGCTCTCGGCTATATCCGATTCTTTGTGACCCCATGGACTGCAGCAATGCCAAGCCTCCCTGTTCATCGTCAAGTCCCAGAGTTTACTCAAACTCATGTCCATTGAGTCAGTGATGCCATCCAACCATCTCATCCTCTGTCGTCCCTTTCTCCTCCCACATTCAATCTTTCCCAGCATCAGGGTTTTTTTCCAATGAGTCAGTTCTTCGCATCAGGTGGCCAAAGTATTGGAGTTTCAGCTTCAACATCAGTCCCTTTAATGAATATTCAGGACTCATTTCCTTTAGGATGGACTGGTTGGATCTCCTTGCAGTCCAAGGGACTCTTATGAGTCTTCTCCAACACCACAGTTCAAAAGCATCAATTCTTTGGTGCTCAGCTTTCTTCACAGTCCAACTCTCACATCCATACATGACTACTGGAAAAACCATAGCCTTGACTAGACGGACCTTTGTTGCAAAGTAATGTCTCTGCTTTTGAATATGCTATCTAGGTTAGTCATAACTTTCCTTCCAAGGAGTAAACGTCTTTTAATTTCATGGCTGCAATCACCATCTGCAGTGATTTTGGAGCCTAAAATTATAAAGTCTGACACTGTTTCCACTATTTCCCCATCTATTTCCCATGAAGTGATGGGACCAGATGCCATGATCTTCGTTTTCTGAATGTTGAGCTTTAAGCCAACTTTTTCACTCTCTCTCCTCTTTCACTTTCATTAAGAGGCTCTTTAGTTCTTCACTTTCTGCCATAAGGGTAGTGCCATCTGCATATCTGAGGTTATTGATATTTCTCCCGGCAATCTTGATTCCAGCTTGTGGTTCATCCAGCCTGGCATTTCACATGACGCACTCTCCATATAAGTTAAATAAGCAGAGTGAGAATATACAGCCTTGACGTACTCCTTTCCCTATTTGAAACCAGTCTGTTTGTCCATGTCCAGTTCTAACTGTTGCTTCCTGACCTGCATACAAATTTCTCAAGAGGCAGGTCAGGTGGTCTGGTATTCCCATCTCTCTCAGAATTTTCCACAGTTTATTGTGATCGACACAGTCAAAGGCTTTGGCATAGTCAATAAAGCAGAAATAGATGTTTTTCTGGAACTCTGTTGCATTTTTGATGATCCATCGGGTGCTGGCAATTTGATCTCTGGTTCCTCTGCCTTTTCTAAAACCAGCTTGAACATCTGGAAGTTCACAGTTCATGTAGACTTGAAGCCTGGCTTGGAGAATTTTAAGCATTACTTTACTAGCATGTGAGATGAGTTGCAACTGTGTGGTAGTTTGAGCATTGTTTCACATTGCCTTTCTTTGGGATTGGAATGAAAACTTTTTTTTTTCCTTCAGTCATGTCCAACTTTCTGTGACCCTATGGACTGAAGCCCACCAGGCTCCTCTGTCCATGTGATTCTCCAGCCAAGAATACTGAAGTGGGTTACCTTGCCCTCCTCCAGGAGGTCTTCCCAACACAGGGATCAAACCCACATCTCTTATGTCTTCTGCACTATGCAGGTTCGTTACCACTAGCACCACCTGGAAAACCCAAATGTTGTCTTACATAGGCCAAATCAACAACTGCCCTGAAATACTGAGCACACAAGCAGCACCGTATCAGTGCTTCAAGACCCTGTACTCCTAACCATCTGGCCACTCTGTGGGTATACCATCCTCTACACTTGGGTCCAGACAGCACAGCTGGGCATTAGTTGAGGTAACAACTGCTGCTGCTACTGCTAAGTCGCTACAGTCATGTCCCACTCTGTGTGACCCCACAGACGGCAGCCCACCAGGCTTCTCTGTCCACAGGATTCTCTAGGCAAGAATACTGGAGTGGGTTGCCATTTCCTTCTCTGAGTTGAGGTAAAGAGGAAGGCAATTGTGAGACATGCTAAGCACCCTAAGCAGATGTGAGAGGGGAGTAGACTCTGACATTTGTCACCATGTAGGAAATACTGGTGGTTTTACCTTTGTTTTACCTCCATTTCCCCCTCTTGCATCGACAGGCAGCTGATTTCCTTGTAGGAATTACTCATTTCTTGTGCAATTGTCAGACGGAGCAAGGTGACAAGGACTAAAAAGACCCACAATGACATTTTTTAAAAGCCTTTAACTTACAGGTTGTCTGAAACTAGTCTTAATCCTCAGCTTCTAGTTACTTAAGCCAATACTTTTACTTTAAAGTCAGTTGGAACTGGTATTTTTTTCTGCCATTTACCTCTAAAAAGATTCTGAAATGGTACACTATAGCATTTTCTTTTGGTTATTAAATGTCACGCTCTTGAATAGTCCATAATCTGAACTTTACAAGGGTCTGCCACTTAAACATGACAATCCCTTTAAATGTGATGCCTCAATAAACACAAAAACAGAGCAAAGGTGAGACTTTTGTTCCAGATGTTGTCCGCAATCTACTCGCCACTGTCTTGTTCTCCCTACCTATTGCTCTGGACTCTTTCCTCCCTCTGCCCCTCAGGCCTTTGCTTTCTGAGTCAGCTTTTTGGTCTCTAATTTGGTGGCCTATTAGTCTTCCTCTCTTTGGTTTATCTCAGTTCTGAACTCTGGACGTATTCATGGAGTGTCTGGGAGACAAACTCTTCCTGCTAATGAGACGCAATAGGTAGGAAGGCCAGAAGTCTCCAAATGGCAGAAGGAAATAAACTCCAAGTGGCAGATATTTTTTTCCCTCCCTTCTCTACACAAAATTAAAACAGGCTTCTTTTAATTCTGTGTTGATGACACCTTGTTCTGCCTGAACCTTTTTCAAACTTTGAGGTAACCAATGCATTTTTCTTAAAGAAATGTTTTTCTTAAGCTCTGTTAATGAAACTATGCATTTGCTTCGGAATCAGCCTTTCTTCAAAATGGTTCTGCCTAAAGACTAAATTTTTTCTTTTCTCAAACCTTGGGCTGATAATGACTCAACAAACCAGTATTCATGTCAATTGTTTTATGGCAGGGGATGACACACCTCATGTCATCCTGTCTCAAAAATGCATATTGTGGGAGAGGGTCCTGGTGAAACTCCGTCAGCCTTGAGGTGTTTCTCTTATCTGATTAGAAGCTTGCTAACAGATCTAAAATGCCTTGCTAAAAACTAGCAAGGAGACATTCTTTCTGCCCCTTTCTGATGTCTATGCCAGACACTTTCTCTATCTCTTTTATACTGTAATAAAACTCCATTACACGAAAAGTTCCAAGTGGTCAAGCCTGGTCTCTGGTCCCAGATGGAAATCCTCTCCTCCAGAGGTCACAAATCCCAGTGTAGTACATGGCTCATGGCAGCAACCTTTCACTAGTTTTGGTAGAGCTAACAAGGCCCAGTCTTCTCATTGTTGCCCACCTCCCTCTGCCCCGACCATTCCAGGGAACCCCTCCTAAGCAGCAGGATTTCTTCATTGAGTCTTTTAGGTGTGTCACTTTTCCTATGGAAAGATTTAATTAACTTAAAAACATGAAATTTTATAAGGTCAAGGGAGCCTTAGAGTTCACTGTATATATTTATTATTTTAGTCTAAAGGAATCTAAAGTTTAGAGCAATTGTGTAGCTTGCTGAGATCACAAGATAAGTTACAGGTGTCACAAACCACTATAAGACGGTTTTAGTGCATTTAAAATGTTATATATGTCCTTTAATAACAACATAAACAACACTCAAGTACTAATCAAAAGCAGGGGACTTCTCTGTCTTGTATATGCCTGGAAGTGGGTGAGTCATCACTGACAACGGAAGCTCTTTTTCTGGTAACAATTTTTAACATCACCTGTACAATGTTCTGGGCTTCCAAAGTGGTTCAATAGTAGAACTCACCCTCCAATGAAGGAGATGTCTTCCCTGGGTCGGGAAGATCCCCTGCAGAAGGGAATGGCTACCCACTTCAGTATTCTTGCCTGGAGAATCCCATGGACAGAGGAGCCTGACTGGCTACAGTCCATGGAGTTGCAAAAGAGTTGGACACAACTGAATGAATAAACAATGCTACGTTTTGACAGGGAAATTTGGTGATGTTTAGAACTGGTTGAAATAATTCAAGCTTTCAAGATAATCTCATTATGACCTCATGACTTGTCTCTTGCTTCCTACTGCTCATATTATTTTCTGCCTAGAACAAAAACTTTAAAACTAGAAATTACATGGAACTTCATCAAGTAATTATCACCTCTTTGAATTTCTTCCCTTAATATCTAGTCTCTATTCAAGCAGAACTGTTAACTCACCAAAAACACCATTTTCCCCATCATTTATTCATATTTCATTTTACTTTTTGGTTCATTAAAAGAGGGAATAATAGATGAACTAGTTCAGAAAAAAAAAAAAATCTGGCCAGGAGGAAAGTGAGGGGAAAATGTGAAAATGTTTGTAATCCTCTCAAAGTGATTTATGCTCTTTGTGATTAAACCTGGGTCAAGCCTTGGCCTCAAAAATTAAGAATTTTGTGTCTCAAAGTGTTCCACCTGTGTTCTGAATTTCATCCCAACCTTTTCTCAGAAACTAAAGATATTTCCTTTCCTGCATCTTTTACCTCTTGCTTCTTATCTGATTCTTCCAATCAGCATTTAAATTGACCAATCTTCTCAAACGTGAAAATCATCACACTTATCAAACAAATAATAATGGGAACAAAATACCAAAATTCTCTTCCCTCAATAATTATGGCTTGTCTGCTTTCTTCCATTTACAGCTCAATTTCCTGAAAACCATGCACTCAAGTCCACCTTTTCATCACTTACTTCTCAGTACATTTCTTATCTCTTACTTTCCTGACTTCCTTGCCTCACTAAAGTCACCAATGATCTCTATATTACTAACACTATTGAAGCATCTTGTCTGAAGATTACAAGAGCTCTTTATCCACATACTATACCATTGATCAATCCTGAGACATAAAGTTGTTTAGGTTCCCCACTGTATTTCTACAGTTCCTTCTGTTAGGTAGTTAGAATAGGAAAAAGGAGTCCAGAATGGCGGTGGCTAAAAGACAAGGAAGGGAAAAGCCCATGAAAATAGAACAGAGGAAGGTCTGAGGACCTCAGGTAAAACAAACAGCACTCCTGGCTAGCCCAATTTACATAGGGCAGGCCTAGGGGGAGGAGAAAAAAACATATAAAAAGAAGAGCCAAAGGGCCAGGGGTCTCTCTCTTCTCTTTGCGTCTTTTGGGTTGGCATGCCCTCAAGCCTCGAGGAAGTATTTTCCCTTACTTTCTAATTAAAACTAAGCTGTAACACTGGCCCATCTGAGGGCAGTAAAACACTGGTCCGTCACTTCAAATTTTTGTTATGACGAGACAGAACCGAGGAAATTACATACTCCCCTGACACTTCTAAGTCTTCTTTTGCTGGCTAATAATAGATCGATGGTGCTTCAATCATACCTCCTATTATAAAATGGCAGTCATTCCATTTAAACAATAATAATAATAATAATAAACAGAATTGCTATAAGATGTAACGGAGCTATAACACAGGAAATCTCCTAGCACAATATCAAATATATAACAGATCCTCAAATGTTGTTTAAAAATTTAAAGTAGAAACAAATATTTATTATTATACTTTATGATGCCTTAATTGCCAAGTATCTGTTTTGCAAACAAATTCTTGGTCTAGGGACAGCCATTCTCTATAATTACAGATACACAGTAACACCCATTATCTTTTGATCAATTCAACCATTTCAAGTCAGATTCATGATATGCCTTACTAACTAAAACACTCATAAATTGAGGATCAAGATGAAAGTTCTTCAAATAATTTCTCATATGAATTTAAAATAATGGTTTAAAAATGATAGGAGTAAAATTAGTTTTGAAAAAATAGATAAGATCTAATTTTGGAGATCTAATATTTTTATATCTAATAAGATCTAATATTAGATCTAATAAGGGCTAATATTTTTTTCTCCACAGAAAATTTTCTTTAATTCTCTTTCTGTGGTAACACATGCTGCCCCTGTGGACCTAGAGGAAGGATAACTGACCTAAGCTTGAGTGATCATACATTATGATCCCCCTTATCCCCAAGGTCAGTTTTAGTTACCCAAATGATGGTAATTATCCCCATTCCTGGTATTAATGTCCCTTTATCGTTCCCTCCCCTTGAAACTGCGATGTGCTTCTGACCATTAGACTGCCAAATTGATAGGATGTCACTTCCATGATTACTTTAGGTAAGATAACTTCCATCTTGCTAGAAAAATCTCTATTGATTCTCTCCATTGCTGGCTTTGATGAGTAATCCACACGTTGCAGGGCCCACATGGCAAGGAAATGACAGCATCTTTCAGAAACACAATGAGAAACTGAGGGCTTCAGTCCACAAATGGACTTCAAGGAAGTAAATCCAGCCAACCACTCTGTGATCTTTACAAAGTGAATCCTTCACCTCTTGGGCTATTACATGGCAGCACTGCCCTGGTCACAAGAGAAGAATGTCTATTTACAAGAGAAGATATTAAATTCCACAATAAAATGCATAATTGACAAGTGGAGAAATGAAATACAAAGGGTAGAAGGAAAAAGAGAGAAGAAAGAATTTGGTAACTCTAAAAACCTAAGCACCTGCCCCTGACACTATGATCCTCCTAGTTGTTTTTGTTTGTTTCCCTTTCGTTGCTTCTGTGACAGACTTTCTGAGCACTTTTCCCATGTCCTAATCAATTTACTATACTGCTGACATTAGTTTGAACTGAGTTTCTCTTGAAACCAAAATAATACTAAAAGTTGGTGATGAGCTAATGAAGAAAAAATAAGAGGACAAGCACCCAGATTTTATAACTATCCTCAAAGTAATTTTATTTATGTGAAGTCAGAAAGCCTTCAGTTCAGTTCAGTTCAGTTGCTCAGTCATGTCCGACTCTTTGCAACCCCATGAATCGCAGCACGCCAGGCCTCCCTGTCCATCACCAACTCCTGGAGTTCACTCAGACTCACATCCATTGAGTCGGTGATGCCACCCAGCCATCTCATCCTCTGTCGTACCCTTCTCCTCCTGCCCCCAATCCCTCCCAGCATCAGAGTCTTTTCCAATGAGTCAACTCTTCTCATGAGGTGGCCAAAATACTGGAGTTTCAGCTTTAGCATCATTCCTTCCAAAGAAATCCCAGGGCGGATCTCCTTCAGAATGGACTGGTTGGATCTCCTTGCAGTCCAAGGAACTCTCAAGAGTCTTCTCCAACACCACAGTTCAAAAGCATCAATTCTTCAGTGCTCAGCCTTCATCACGGTCCAACTCTCACATCCATACATGACCACAGGAAAAACCATAACCTTGACTAGACAGACCTTAGTTGGCAAAGTAATGTCTCTGCTTTTGAATATGCTATCTAGGTTGGTCATAACTTTCCTTCCAAGGAGTAAGCATCTTTTAATTTCATGGCTGCAATCACCATCTGCAGTGATTTTGGAGCCCAAAAAAATAAAGTCTGACACTGTTTCCACTGTTTCCCAATCTATTTCCCATGAAGTGATGAGACCAGATGCCATGATCTTCATTTTCTGAATGTTGAGCTTTAAGCCAACTTTTTCACTCTCCTCTTTCACTTTCATCAAGAGGCTTTTTAGTTCCTCTTCACTTTCTGCCATAAGGGTGGTGTCATCTGCATATCTGAGGTGATTAATATTTCCCCTGGCAATCTTGATTCCAGCTTGTGTTTCTTCCAGTCCAGCATTTCTCATGATGTACTCTGCATGTAAGTTAAATAAGCAGGGTGACAATATTCAGCCTTGACGTATTCCTTATTTTTCATAGATACTCTTTATCAGATTAAGGAAGCTCCATTCTGTTTCCAGTGTGTTGAGAATTATAATCATAAACAAACAGATACTTAATTTTAACTGATCTTTCTGCTTCTACTGAAATGAAGGTATGTTTTTCTGTCTATTTTATTTATCCTTATTTTATCCTTAGTTTTAATTTTTTTGGCCATGCGGCTTAGTTCCATGACTAGGGATCACAGCTAGGCCCCTTGAAGTAACATTATGCAGTCCTAACCATTGGACCACCAAGGAATTCCCTTATTCCTCTTTTAAATATGGTTAATTGTATTAATTGATTTTTAAAAATTAAACCAAGCTGAATCTTTGGTATAGATCCTATTTAGTCATGGTGTATTAAACTTTGTATATATTGTTGGATTATTTCTTCTAGACAAAAGATAAGCAAGGAACTACTACTGAACACCAACTAGACCTAATAGACCCAATCAATAAGTATACATAGAATAGTGTACATCTATTAGATCATAAAATTAGGTTAAACAATTTTAAAGAACTGAAATGATGATCAAGTATGTTCTCCAACAACAATGGAATGAAACTAGAATTACCGAAAGAAATATGGGAAACTCACAAATAAGCAGAATTAAACAATACATACTTTAATAAATAATGATCAAAAAGATATCACAAGAGAATTTAGAAAATGCTTTATTTATTTTCCATTATGGTTTTTCATAGGATATTGATTACAGTTCCTTGTGCTATACAGTAGAACCTTATTGTTTATTTTATATGTGGTAGTTTGTATCTGCTAATCCCAAACTCCTATTTCTCCTCTACCCCGTTCCCACTTTGGTAACCATAAGTTTGTTTCCTATGTCTGTGAGTTTGAGTCTGTTTCATAAATAAGTTCATTTGTGTCATATTTCAGATTTTATATATAAGTGATATAATATCTGTGTTTCTTTTTCTGACTTACTCCACTTTGTAAGATAATTTCCCTAGGTCCATCCCAGTTGCTGCAGATGGCATTATTTCATTCATTTTTGTGGCTGAGTAGTATTCCACTGTACATATGCGTGTGTGTGGTGTATACACACCGCATCTTCTTCATTCATTCATCTGCTGATGGACATTTAGGTTGTTTCCATGTTTTGGCTCTTGTAAATAGTGCTGCTCTAAATACTGAAGTGCAAGTGTATTTTTAAATTATAGTTTTCTGAGGATATATTCCCAAGAGTGGGATGGCTGCATACGACAATCCTATTAGTTTCGAGAAAACTCCATACTATTTTCCATAGTGTTTGCACCAATTTACCTTCCCACCAACACTGTAGGAAGTTCTCTTTTTGCCATAACCTCTCCAACATTTGTTATTTGTAGACTTTTTAACAATGGCCATTCTGACTGGTGTGAGGTGGTACCTCACTATAGTTTTGATTTGCACTTCTCTAATAATTAGTGATGATGAGAGTCTAGAAAAATACTTTGAGATAAATAAAAATAATAATACAACTTAACTCAAATTATGGTATGTAGCTAAATAAATGCTCAGAAGAAAATATATAGCTATAAATATCTGTATTAAAGAATAAAAAAGATCTCAAATCAATGAATCTTCACAGTATGATCAACTGACTTTCCCCAGGAGTGAAAGACATTTTAGTGTGGAAAGAATATCTTTCTCAATAAATAGTGATGGGAAAATGGGACATCAATATACCAAAGAATGAACATGGACCACTGCTGCTGCTGCTGCTGCTAAGTCGCTTCAGTCGTTCCTTACATTTAATACAAAAATTAACCTGAAATGGATCATAAATCTGCATGTAAAAGATAAAACCATAATACTCTAAGAATAAAATAGGAGTAAATCTTTGTGACCTTTGGTTAAACTAATGTTTCTTATATATGACACCAAAAAGACAAATAATGATAGGAAAAACATAAATTGGACTTTATCAAAATTAAAAGCTGTTGTGTTTCCCTGGTGGCTCAGATGGTAAAGCATCTGCCTGCAATGCGGGACACCCAGGTTTGATCCCTGGGTCGGGAAGATCCCCTGGAGAAGGAAATGGTAACCCACTCCAGTACTCTTGCCTGGAGAATCCCATGGAGGGAGGAGCCTGGTAGGCTATAGTCCATGGGGTCGCAAAGAGTCAGACACGACTGAGCGACTTCACTGTCACTTTCACTTTCAAAGGATACTATTGAGAGAGCGAGCAGAGACAATCCACAGAATGGGAGAAACATCACATATGTATCAAGAATATATAAAGAACTCAACAACTCAAGGATAAAAGAATAAAGAAGCCAATTTAAAAAATAAAGATGTGAACAATCTTTTCTCCAAAATATCCAAATGGTCAAGTAACACATGAAAAGTGGTTCAACATTCCTAACCCTTCAGTTCAGTCAGTTCAGTCGCTCAGTTGTGTCCACCTCTCTGCGACCCCATCAACTGTAGCATGCCAGGCCTGCCTGTTCATCACCAACTCTTAGAGTTTACTCAAATTCATGTCCATTGAGTTGTTGATGCCATCCAACCATCTCATACTCTGTCGTCCCCTTCTCCTCCCACCTTCAACCTTTCCCAGCATCAGGGTCTTTTCAAATGACTCAGTTCTTCGCATCAGGTGGCCAAAGTATTGGAGTTTCAGCTTCAGCGTCAGTCCTTCCACTGCATATTCAGGGATGATTTCCTTTAGGATGGACTGGTTGGAACTCCTTGCAGCCCAAGGGACTCTCAAGAGTCTTCAACACCACAGTTCAAAAGCATCAATTCATTGGCACTCAGTTTTCTTTATAGTCCAACTCTCACATCCATACCTGACTACTAGAAAACCATAGCTTTGACTAGACAGACCTTTGTTGACAAAGTAATGTCTCTGCTTTTGAATATGCTATCTAGGTTGGTCATAACTTTTCTTCCAAGGAGTAAGCGTCTTTTAATTTCATGGCTGCAATCACCATCTGCGGTGATTTTGGAGCCCAAGAAAATAAAGTCTGTCACTGGTTCCACTGTTTCTCCATCTATTTCTCATGAAGTGATGCGACCAGATGCCTTGATCTTAAGTTTTCTGAATATTGAGATTTAAGCCAACTTTTTCACTCTCTTCTTTCACTTTCATCAAGAGGCTCTTTAGTTCTTCTTCACTTTCTGCCATAAGCGTGGTGTCATCTGCATATCTGAGGTGATTGATATTTCTCTCGGCAATCTTGATTCCCGCTTGTGCTTTATCCAGCCCAGCATTTCTCATGATGTTCTCTGCATATAAGTTAAATAAGCAGGGTGACAATATACAACCTTGAGGTACTCCTTTTCCTATTTGGAACCAGTCTGTTGTTCCATGTCCAGTTCTAACTGTTGCTTCCTGACCTGCATATAGGTTTCTCAAGAGGCAGGTCAGGTGGTCTGGTATTCCCATCTCTTTCAGAATTTTCCACAGTTTATTGTGATTATTAGTTGGCTATAAAAAGAACAAAGTTCTTACACAATCCTAGAAAATGGATGAACTTTGAAATCATATGCTAAATGAATGAGTCCAAACACAAAAGGCTACAATTATATGGTTCTTTTTATATAAAATGTTTAGAATAAGCAGAACCATGGAGACAAAAAGTAGAAAAGTAGAACACTGGGGTTTGGGAGGATAAAGAATGACTGCCAATGACTATGGGACTTTGGAGGGTGATGATGAAAATATTCTGAAATTGATAATATTAATTGATACATTATTATTTGTTGAACTAATATTAAATGATTATATTAGTGGATACAAAACTTTGTGAATATACTGAAAGCTACTGACTATACACTTACAAAGGCAAAGTGTCACCCCATCTCTTTTATTTTAAATAACACATTAATGTTTATATCTTAATACATCAGTCATATTTTTGCATCCTTAATCTTAAAAAGACAACCCAAATAGATGAGTTTCATATTCTCCAAAGCCTAGGTTTGTCCTTATTTAGTATATAAAAAACAATCAGTAAATACTGGATGAATATTTTAAAGAATAAATTAAGCTAATATTTCTGTATTATGTATCGAGGACATTCTTTTCCAGAATTTTATATATTACCTGAATTTATTTGGAAACCAATTATCACTGAGACAACTATTTTTTTTTTCTTTTTCCCAAATAAGAACTTCACAATGTAACTCTGCTTTAAAAAATCACTTAAGATTTAGGTCAGTGATGAAGTAACCACATAAGAAGGTCTGAAAGGAAAAGTAGAGAAAATAACCA
Organism: Oryx dammah; assembly: GCF_014754425.2. Lineage (NCBI taxonomy): Eukaryota > Metazoa > Chordata > Mammalia > Artiodactyla > Bovidae > Oryx > Oryx dammah. The sequence continues at coordinate 50,362,077 of NW_024070203.1, read as the reverse complement.
AATGTTTTCCACTTGTGTGGGTGGCAGAGGTAAGGTTAGAGTGCCCAGATTTTCCTTCTCAGGCTATTATCCAGCTACTCCTACTTTTATAAAAGAGTAATTTGATAGTTATGAAAATGACAAGAAATTGTGATGCAATGAAACCTGGATGATTGTTTGAGAAGCTTATTATTAATTAAGGAAAAGCAATAGGAAAAAAATAAAGATGTTTGTGTTAACAGTTCTGTCAATATTATTTATTCTTTTCCTACCTCAATGAAAAAACACATTTAGTGACTCCCTAGGCTCTGAAATAGACTTGCTCCCCAAGAATGTTTAATCAGATCAGATAAAATGTACTCCCAGTTCTTATCCCCAAACCTCTCCCTGAACTAGCTACTGGCACTTACTTCAGTCAATATTATTGTGTTCCCTTATTGCTGACCTTAAGATCTTGCTATTTCTCATTTTGAAAAGGAATATAAAATGGTCATTATATAAGGGAGCATTATACAAAATTCTCATTTTTTAAGAATCTTTGTTGAGAATACCTCTACTGTCCTGGTGAGATGAGAACGTCATGGGAAACAGGTCACTGGGATTATTGTCTAGACCAGATCTGATCATAGCAATTCTAGGCTTTGCTATGTGTGTGCTTAGTCGCTCAGTCATGTCCTAATCTGTGCAACCCTTTGGAATGTAGCCTGCCAGGCTCCTCTGTCCACGGGAATTTTCTGGCAAGAATACTGGAGTGGGCTGCCATTTTCCTCCTCCAGGTGGTCTTTCCGACCCAGGGATTGAACACATGTCTCCTGTGTCTTCTGCATTGCAGGCAGATTTTTTACCCACTGAGCCATCAGGCTTTGCTATATATTCATAAATTCATTCATAAATCAAGTTATAAGAGTCTGAGTGCAGAAAAGGTTCAGAAACTCTGTACAAGGAAGAATTGGGTATCATAGAAGCTTTTGGTCCACGGCCTTACTTAACTCAGCTAGTCCATCACCAGGTAGATCTTTTACCAAAGGTCAATGCATGACGCATAAGAGAAGTAACCCAGGTTCTCTGCTAACTGGCTTTTTCTCTGAATGCCTAATATTTCCGGGCATCTGATCCATGCCTGTACCCCCAATCTCATGGGGACACACACATGTGGGTGCTCAGTTGTGTCTGACTCTGGGTTATCCCTTGGACAGTAGCCCCCAGACTCCTCTGTCCGTGGAATTTTCCAGGCAAGAATACTAAAGTGGGTTGCCATTTCCTCCTCCACAAGATCTTCCCGACCTAGGGATTCAGTCTGTATCTCTTGCATCTCCTGCAGATTCTTTACCACTGGTAACAACTGAGAAGCCCATGGGAAGTAATTAGTAAATGCTGGTTAAACAAGGGATTGCCTATTTTACTTATAACAACTCTAGTCAGAACTGCATTAACATATTTCTAAGAAACTGAGTGAAATAACAAATCTGAAATCCTCTGGTCTAAGACCTACATCATGACAAGCCTGAACTGGATGTTTCAGAGTCTAAGAAAAAGTGATTTTTTTCTAGTTTTATTGAGATATAACTGGTACGAAAACTGCACATAATTAATGCATACAATTGGTGAGTTTTGACATATGTAAACCCTTATGTTACAATCACCACAGTCCAGATAATAATTATATTCATCATCCCTAACAGTTTCCTTTGTCTCTTCGTTGTTTATTGTTTGTCTGTGTGTCTTTTCGATAAGAATAGTTAACATGAGATCTACCCTCAATAAAATTTTAAGTATATAACATTTCATTGTTAACTATAAGCACAATGTTGTACAGCGGGTTTCTGAAACTTACTCACTTGGTATAACTTAACTTTATATCCACTGAACCACTCCTCATGTCCTCCTATTCCCAGCCCATGATAATCACCGCTCTATTGTCTACTTCTATAACTCTGACTATTTTAGACGCCTCCTATAAGTGGAAACATTCAGTAGTTGTCCTGTGACTGACAATTTGCTTAGCATAATGACTTCCAGGTCCATCAACAGACAAATGTATGAAGAAAAGGTGGTATATACACACAATGGAATATTATTCAGGCTTTAAAAAGAAGAAACCCTACTATCCGTGACAATATGAATGCACTGGTAAGAATATGTGATATAAATGTTTAAAAATACTTCAATAACATATCAAACAAACAAACAATGAATATCAAACAAACTGAAATATCAAACTGAAACTTAAATGGTAATCAAATTCAAGAGGAAGGATTTTTTTTGCTCAAATAATAAGAAATAGAACTAGTTTTACATATGATTATAGAGGATATTTTGATATAACTCTTTCTTCTTTTCCACCTTTTATTTTTTGTTTTCTTTTCTTTCTTTCTGTTTTCCATCATTCTATCCATCCACCCTTCCTTTTTTTCTATAGGACCATTTGATACTGGCTTCCTACTTATATCATCAATTTGTCAAAATACCTACTGAATATAATAAAGAGGGAACAAAATAAGGAATCTAACACATTAGCAATTCTAATGGGATGAAGAAAATAAAAACAGGAATTCTACCTAAGGAACTGTGAGGTAGAATTTTCTTAGGAATGAATAATAAAACCTAATAAATATTAGATACAACAATTTGTCCTGATGTTAATTTTCATCAACAGTTATAATCAGTTGAGAATTTAAAATTTGGTCAAAAGTTGTTAAGAGCAATCTGAATTTAGTGTTTTAAAGAAAGCGACAAGGAAACCAAGACATATAAAAATTCCTTAAAGAATGTATTTCTTAAGTATTATGAAACATCTAATAAAGACAGTGAAAGAAAAATGAATGAATAAAAGTGAAAGTTATGAAAAGTGAAAGGAATGGAAGTGAAAGAAGAAACTATTTAATTCACTGCATAAGACATTGGAGCATAATATTTAACCTCTATTTAAAATGACTGTGAAAAATGAAGTTTATGAAAAAGTCATACATTAATGGACTTCTTAGAAATTCATTTATGAAATGTATCTAGTTTGAATTTTAATTTCTAATTTCACATTACAGAAATGTAATGGACGCAAATGCTTCCTATACCCTGCAGGTAAAAATTTTATGTTTAAATATTTTTATTCTTCAGCCAATTACCAAGCCACAATTTAATGTAAACTTGAGAGACATAATCATTTCTAGAAATGAAAACAATGATCTCTAAACTGAGAGCTATGGGATTTGGGTGCATTATTCAAAAGCTTAGACATAACTATGAAGGTTAACATGTGAAAACTAAATCTAAAAGGCTTATGCTGGCTTTCTAAAATTTTGAATTGAAACTTATTCACAAAAAAATTTAAAGGTTACAGGAATTTATGCCTAAAATAATTCTCTGGAATAGAGCTTGGAAACCAGACTTAGCAGCTAGGAAAAAAGGAAAAAAATGCTCTATGTTGCCAAATGAAATAGAAATGGTTATTAAAAACAAAAAGCTGATGCTTGAAAATTTCCTTTCCTAATTAAACATTTAAATATGCCCCAAACCAAACTTCTAAATCCTGAATGGATTATAAAATGAAATTTGCATTTATTATTTCCTACTGAGCATTGTTCCTAGAGATAAATAGATTGGCTAACTTTTAATTCCAAAGAAAGCATTTTTACTTCAGCAAATCTTTAGTTGTGCAAATTTTTCCAACTTCTCTTTGAGATATGTTCCTTATGTCCTGAAAAACATGAATAAATTTCTTCTTAAAAATGTACATCTTTTATTAATATGAATATTGGGGCCAGTATATTCTCTTGATGTTATTATTTGCCCCAACATGCCTAATGACAGCATATTGTAAAGATCAAGTGTAATCATATACTTTTTTATCTTAATGTTTCCTGCACTGTTACATTTCAATCTAATAATACATACAAATAGTAAAAAAAAAATGCTTTTAACGAGAATGATTCCATGTTTGGAATGAAAAGACCATGTAAGTAGGGTTACTTCTGTTTAAACCTAGGCCACTATTTATTTAACAATGATATTAAAAGTTACCATTAGTTGTGTGCTGAATTTTACAAACTTTATTTTTCATTTAATCTTCACATGCAAAAAAAATATGGCTATGAGGGAATGAGAGTCATAAGTCAGTGGCAAGAGATGTGGGACTTAGAGACTGCTTTTTGTTTAGGAGACACTTGTTTAAAAGCTCATTGGACTTAGGATGTATAATCAGGCAGAGAGGAAGTCACTCCCATCCTGGAGGAGAATGTACCATAATTTTTGGAGCTGCTCAGAGACCTAAGGTCACAAATCAACCAATTGTCTCACAGTCACAAGCATGGCAAGCCCCTCCAAGAGGAGATCTTAACATAACATGAAAGGAAGAGGAGGCAAAAGAAAAAAAATTAAAATTTTACCAGTATCTTAAAGGCTGTGTTGGCCCAGGATAGTTTAAAATCTCCATGGCCCCAGCTACAAGGTGAGTCCACACCCACTGCCAACCATTCCCCACAGACCTCCACCAGGCGCCTGAGAGGAAGACTGGAGGCAAGAGCAAGGCAAAGCATTGGGTGTGCCAGCTGTGCAGATGAGCAACACTGCTAAGATTAGAGGGGGAAGTGGGTGAACCAAAAGAAGCCTATCTGACCTTGGGCCCTGACAGTTCCAAGAAGAGACTAGCAGTCACTTGACCACAAGCTTGAATGCTACTGGCACTGTGGACACCTTCAGTACAAATGGAAAACCACTTGCTCTTGAAGGAAGAGCAAGAAACCTACAACTGCCAGACTTGATAATGAAATGGCCTTACTACACAAAGCAAGACTTAATGCAATCCCTATCACATTACCCACGACATTTTTCATAGAAATAGAACAAATAATCCTAATATGTATAGGTAACAGCAAAAGACCCAGAATTGCTAAAGCAAACCTGAGGAAAAAGAACTTAGCTAGAAACAGAACTCTCCCAGGCTTCAACAATATTACAAAGCTACAAAAAAGATCTTCATGACCCATATAATCATGATGGTGTGATCACTCATCTAGAGCCAGACATCCTGGAATGTGAAGTCAAGTGGGCCTTAGAAAGCATCACTACAACAAAGCTAGGGGAGGTGATGGAATTCCAGTTGAGCTGTTTCAAATCCTGAAAGATGATGCTGTGAAAGTGCTGCACTCAATATGCCAGCAAATTTGGAAAACTCAGCAGTGGCCACAGGGCTGGAAAAGGTCAGTTTTCATTCCAATCCCAAAGAAAGGCAATGCCAAAGAAGGCTCAAACTACCGCACAATTGCACTCATCTCACATGCTAGTAAAGTAATGCTCAAAATTCTCCAAGTCAGGCTCCAGCAATACATGAACCGTGAACTTCCAGATGTTCAAGCTGGTTTTAGAAAAGGCAGAGGAACCAGAGATCAAATTGCCAATATCAGCTGGATCATGGAAAAAGCAAGAGAGTTACAGAAAAACATCTACTTCTGCTTTAATGACTATGCGAAAGCCTTTGACTGTGTGGATCACAATAAACTGTGGAAAATTCTGAGAGAGATGGGAATACCAGACCACCTGACCGGTCTCCTGAGAAATCTGTATGCAGGTCAGGAAGCAACAGTTAGAACTGAACATGGAACAACAGACTGGTTCCAAATAGGAAAAGGAGTACGTCAAGGCTGTATATTGTCACCTTGCTTATTTAACTTATATGCAGAGTACATCCTGAGAAACGCTGGGCTGGAAGAAGCACAAGCTGGAATCAAGATTGCCGGGAGAAATATCAATCACCTCAGATATGCAGATGACACCACCCTTATGGCAAAAAGTGAAGAGGAACTAAAAAGCCTCTTGATGAAAGTAAAAGAGGAGAGTGAAAAAGTTGGCTTAAAGCTCAACATTCAGAAAATGAAGATCATGGCATCTGGTCCCATCACTTCATGGCAAATAGATGGGGAAACAGTGGAAACAGTGTCAGACTTTATTTTGGGGGGCTCCAAAATCACTGCAGATGGTGACTGCAGTCATGAAATTAAAAGACACTTACTCCTTGGAAGAAAAGTTATGACCAACCTAGATAGCATATTCAAAAGCAGAGACATTACTTTGCCAACTAAGGCCCATTTAGTCAAGGCTATGGTTTTTCCAGTAGTCATGTATGGATGTGAGAGTTGGACTGTGATGAAGGCTGAGTGCCGAAGAATTGATGCTTTTGAACTGTGGTGTTGGAGAAGACCCTTGAGAGTCCCTTGGACTGCAAGGAGATCCAACCAGTCCATTCTGAAGGAGATCCGCCCTGAGATTTCTTTGGAAGGAATGATGCTAAAGCTGAAACTCCAGTACTCTGGCCACCTCATGCGAAGAGTTGACTCATTGGAAAATACTCTGATGCTGGGAGGGACTGGGGGCAGGAGGAGAAGGGGACGACAGAGGATGAGATGGCTGGATGGCATCACTGACTCGATGGATGTGAGTCTGTGTGAACTCTGAGTTGGTGATGGACAGGGAGGCGTGGCGTGCTGTGATTCACGGGTCGCAAAGAGTCAGACACGACTGAGCGACTGAACTGAACTGATGGTAATCAAAACAGCATGGTATTTGGCACAAAAGACACACAGATTGATGGAATAGAATAGAGAAGCCAGAAATAAACTCATACACCTACAGTCAATTAATCTTCAACAAAGAAGAGAAGCATACACATAGAAAAAAGACAGTCTCTTCAGCAAGTGATGATGGGAAAACTGGACAACCTCATGTAAATCAACAAACATTAGAACATTCTCTCACACCACATATAACAATAGACTCAAAATGGTTTAGAAACTTAAATATAAGATATGATACCATAAAACTTCTAGAAGAGAACATAGGCAAAAGATTCTCTGACATATATCATAGTAATGTTTTCCCAGATCACTCTTCTAAGGCAAGATATAAAAGCAAAACTAAATAAATGGGATCTAACCAAACTTATAAGCTTTTGCCAGCAGAAGAAACCACAAACAAAATGAAAAAAAAAACAACCTGTAGAATGCAAAGAAATATTTGCAAACAATGCAATCAACAATGGTTTAATTCCCAAATTATACGAACAACTCATACAACTCAATATCAAACAAAAAAACAAAAAAAATACCCTAATCAAAAAATGGGCAGAAGCTCTAAATAGACATTCTCCAAAGAAAACATGCCTAATGGTCAACAGGCACTGAAAAGGTTCTCAAGACCACTACTTATTGTTGTTGTTCAGTCTTTCAGTTGTGTCTGACTCTGTGACTCCATGGTCTACAGCATGCCAGGCTTCCCTGTCCTATCTACCAGAGTTTGTTGAAACTCATGTCCATTGAGGTGATGGTATCATCCAACCATACCATACTCTGCCACCCTCTTCTCCTCCTGCCCTCAATTTTTCCCACCATCAGGGTCTTTGCCAATGAGTTGGCTCTTTTCATCGAATGGCCAAAGTATTGGAGCTTCAGCTTCAGCATCAGTCCTCCTAATGAATATTCAGGGTTAATTTCCTTGAGGATTGACTGGTTTGATCTCCATGTAATTCAAGGGACTCTCCAGAGTCCTCTCCACCACCACACAGTTTGAAAGCATCAATTCTTTGGCATTCAGCCTTCTTTATGGTCCAACTATCACAGTCATACACGACTACTGGAAAAAACATACCATTGACTATACAGACATTTAGGAATGTAAAACAAAACCATGATGTATCACCTCACACCAGTCAGAATGGCCAGCATAAAAAATTTACAACTAACAAATGCTGAAGAGAATGTGGAGAAAGAGGAACCCTGTACACTGTTAGTATGAATGAAAACTGGCACAGTTACTATGGAAAACACATGGAGGTTCCTTTAAAAAGTAAAAATACAGCTACCATATGATCCAGCAACCCTCAGCTCAGGTCAGTCCAGTCACTCAGCCGTGTCAGACTCTGTGATCCCATGGACTGTAGCATGCCAGGCTTCCCTGTCCATTACCAACTCCCAGAGCTTGCTCAAACTCATGTCCATTGAGTCAGTGATGCCATCTAACCATCTCATCCTCTGTCATCCCCTTTTCCTCCTGTCTTCAATCTTATCCAGTATCAGGGTTTTTTCCAAGGAGTCAGTTCTTTGCATCAGGTGGCCAAAATATTGGAGCTTCAGCATCAGTCCTTCTAATGAATACTCAGGATTGATTTCCTTTAGGATGTACTGGTTGGATCTCCTTGCAGTCCATGGGACTCTCAAGAGTCATTTCCAACACCACAGTTCAAAAGCATCAATTCTTTGGCACTCAGCTTTCTTCACAGTCCAACTCTCACATCCATACATGACCACTGGAAAAACCATAGCCTTGTCTAGATGGACCTTTGTTGGCAAAGTAATGTCCTGCTTTTGAATATGCTATCTAGGTTGGTCATAACTTTTCTTCCAAGGAGCAAGCGTCTTTTAATTTCATGGCTGCAGTCACCATCTGCAGTGATTTTGGAGCCCAAGAAAATAAAGTTTGTCACTGTTTCCACTGTTTCCCCATCTATCTGTCATGAAGTGATGGGACCAGATGCCATGATCTTAGCTTTCTGAATGTTGAGTTTTAAGCAGCTTTTTCACTCACTCTATTCTTTCACTTTCATCAAGGGGCTCTTTAGTTCCTCTTCACTTTCTGCCATAAGGGTGGTGTCATCTGCATGTCTGAGGTTATTTATACTTCTCCTGGCAATCTTGATTCCAGCCTGGGCTACACGCAGCCCAGCAGGTCCCATGATGTACTCTCCATATAAGTTAAAAAAGCAGGGTGACAATATACAGCCTTGACATACTCCTTTTCCTATTTGGAACCAGTCTGTTGTTCCATGTATAGTTCTGTTGCTTCTTGACCTGCCTACAGATTTCTCAGGAGGCAGGTAAGGTGGTCTGTCTGGTATTCCCATCTCTTTAAGAATTTTCCACAGTTTGTTTTAATCCAGACAGTCAAAGGCTTTGGCATAGTCAATAAAGCAGAAGTAGATGTTTTTCTGGAACTCTCCTGCTTTTTTGATGATCCACTGGATGCTGGCAATTTGATCTCTGGTTCCTCTGCCTTTTCTATACTCATCTTGAACATCTGGAAGTTCTCGGTTCACATACTGTTGAAGCCTAGCTTGGAAGGATTTTGAGCATTACTTTGCTAGCGTGTGAGATGGGTGCAACTGTGCAGTAGTTTGAACATTCTTTGGCATTGCCTTCCTTTGAGATTGGAATGAAAACTGACCTTTTCCGGCCTGTGACCACTGCTGAGTTTTCCAAATTTGCTGGCATATTGAGTGCAGCATTTTAACAGCATCATCTATCAACCTAGACAGCATATTAAAAAGCAGAGATATCACTTTGTCAACAAAGGTCCGTCTAGTCAAGGCTATGATTTTTCCAGTGGTCATGTATGGATATGAGAGTTGGACTGTGAAGGAAGCTCAGCACCGAAGAATTGATGTTTTTGAACTGTGGTGCTGGAGAAGATTCTTGAGTCCCTTGGACTACAAGGAGATCCAACCAGTCCATGCTAAAGGAGATCAGTCCTGGGTATTCATTGGAAGGACTGATGCTGAAGCTGAAACTCCAATACTTTGGCCACCCCATGCGAAGAGCTGACTCATTTGAAAAGACCCTGATGCTGGAAAGATTGAGGGCAGGAGGAGAAGGGGACGACAGAGGACAAGATGGTTGGAAGGCATCACTGACTCAATGGACATGGGTTTCGGTGGACCCCGGGAGTTGGTCATGATCAGGGAGACCTGGTGTGCTGCGGTTCATGGGGTCTCAAAGAGTCAGACAGGACTGAGCGACTGAACTGAACTGAACTTAGGATATGAAATAGCTCAACTGGAATTTCATCATTTCCACTAGCTTTGTTGGTAATGATACTTCCTAAGGCCCACTTGACTTTGCAATCAAGGATGTCTGGCTCTAGGTGAGTGATCACACCATCGTGGTTATCTGGGTTAGAAAGATCTTTTTTTGTATAGTTCTTCTGTGCATTCTTGCCACCTCTTCTTAATATCGTCTGCTTCTTTTAGGTACTCCTGGGCATATATTCAAAGGAGACAAAAACTCTAATCTGAAAAGATACAGGCACCCCATTTAGCAGCACTATTTACAATTACCAAAACATGGAAATAAACTAGTGTCCATCAACAGATGAATGGATAAAGTTTTATATATGTGTAATATATATAAAACTTAATATTTATAAAACTATATATATAAAACTATAATATACATACACTGCTGCTGCTGCTGCTGCTAAGTCGCTTCAGTCGTGTCCGACTCTGTGCAACACCATAGATGGCAGTCCACCAGGCTCCCCTGTCCCTGGGGATCTCCAGGCAAGAACACTGGAGTGGGTTGCCATTTCTTTCTCCAATGCATGAAAGTAAAAAGTGAAAGTGAAGTCGCTCAGTCGTGTCCGACTCTTCGTGACCCCATGGACTGCAGCCTACCAGGCTCCTCTGTCCATGGGATTTTCTAGGCAAGAGTACTGGAGTGGGGTGCTATTGCCTTCTCCAATATACATACACACACACATGTATATACACTACTCAGCCATAAAAGAATGAAGTATTGCCATTTGGAGCAACATGGTTGGACCTAGAGAATATCATACTATGGGAAGTAAGTCAGACAAAGACAAATATATGATATCACTTATATGGGAAATCTAAAAAATAATAAATCTATTTGTATAGATTCTGTTTCAAAACAGAAACACACTCACAGACATAGAAAACAAACTTATGGTTACCACAGGGTAAAGAGGGGCATGGAGTAAATTACAAGTGTAGGATTAACAGAAATTCACTACAACATATAAAATACACTACAATATATGAAATAAATAAACATCATGGATTTAATATATAGCACAGGAAACTACATCAATATCTTGTAATAACATATAATAAAAAATATTCTGAAATATATACATATAACTGAGTCATTTTGCTATACACCTGAAACTTACACAATATTTTAAATTAACTACACTTCACCAAAAAGAAAAAAGAAATGTCCTTGACCAGTGGAAGAAGTGCCCCCAGTCAAAGGCAAAATTTCACTGCCTCTGGGGAAGAAACTGGTAGAAAACCTTGCCCCATCGCAACAACCCACTCTGACACTGGGTAAAGTCACCAACACAAGACACACACATGTGTAAGGATCTTGAGCCTTACACCAAGTAACAAGTAAGAACTGGCTTCTGCCAGGTAGGGCAGGACAGCTGAGATCCCCCATGAGGCAAAGTCTAATTAAAGGTGAGGGTGCAGCAGGAACGTGGAGAAACACACCCCAGCACCGCACCCCTTACACTCAGAGCAAGGTGGCTTCAATCTACCACCAGAGAAACAGGACACTTGTGGGTTACCCATAAGAACTAAATTAACAAAATCTCAGACCCAGCTCAACTATGGACTAGACTGACATCAAGGTTAAATCTTCTCTTTGAAAAACACCCCTAAGAAAAGAAAAAGATAAATTACCCACTGAGAGAAAATATTTGCTTAATACATATCTGATAAATAGCTTGTCTCCACAATACAGAAAAAAAAAAAAAAACTTGTTCAACAATAGCAATAAAACACAAAAAAGAATCTGTCCCACCTCCAAAAATAAAATGGTCCATAGATTCAGAGACTTCACTAAAAAAGGTTTAAAGTAGCTAATAAGGATATGAAAAGATATAGACTATCAACAGGTAACTCGTTTCCACTGAACTCTTTAAAATGGCTCAGTTATCAAGTGCTGATAAAGGTTGTGTTACAATGCTGGTGAAAATGTAAAATATTATAGCCGATTTTGGAAAAGTATGGCATCCTCTTAAAATGTTAAATATATATCTAATATACAAGCAAGCCATTACATTTCTAGGTATTCAACCATGAAATAAAACACACTCACACATAGACATGTATCCAAACATTTATAACAATTTTTTTTTTCCTTAACAGCCAAAACAGGAAATAAACCAAATGTCTATGAATTAGTGAACAGTTAAACAGCAGGTAGCATATTCATACAATGAAATCATGTTCATGCTCAGTCACTTAGTCATATCTGACTCTTTGCAACCCCATGGATTGTAACCCGCCAGACTCTAGCGTCCATGGGATTTTCCAAGCAAGAATACTAGAGTGGGTTGCCATTTCCTTCTCCAGGGGATCTTCCCTATCCAGAGATTGAACCCACATCTCCTGCACTGGCAATGTAATACTATTCGATAATTAAGAGAGGAAACACTAATACACACAGGAATATGAAGGAATCTTGAGAATATTATGATAAGTGAAACAAGTGACACGCAAAAAGGTTGCATACTATTTGACTCCAGTAAGAACCGATTCTCAGTTCAGTTCAGTTCAGTTGCTCAGTTGTGTCCGACTCTTTGCGACCCCATGAACTGCAGCACGCCAGGCCTCCCTGTCCATCACCAACTCCCGGAGTTCACTCAGATTCTAGGAAAGGTAAATTATAGTGACGGGAGGAAAGATCAGTGGTTACCAGGAGATGACGCAGAAAAGGGAATCAATCACAATAGGACACAGGGTAATTCTTTGATAATGGAATTATTCTAATATTTTGATTGTGGTAGAGGTTTCCATAGAGGTTTCTAAGTATTCGCCAAAATATATTGAACTTAAAGTGGGGTACATTTTATTGAATGTAAATTATATTTTAGGCTTCCCTGGTGGCTCAGTGGTAAAGAACCTGCCTGTCAATGCAAGAGACTCGGGTTTGATCCTTGAGCTGGGAAGATTCCTCAGGAGAAGGAATGGCAACCCACTCCAGTATTCTTGCCTGGGAAATCCCATGGACAGTGGAGCTGGGTGGGTTAGAGTCCCTGGTGTCAAAAAAGAGTTGTATACAACTTAGCAACTAAATAGTAACAACAAATTATACAGTAAAAAATAAATAAATAAAAAGAAGAAGAATCCATTGTAAAAGAACATCTGATGAATATGAGAGTAAGAATTGTTGTTGTTCAGTCCCTCAGTCATGTCTGACTCTTTGTGACCCCATGGATTGCAGCACCCCAGGCCTCCATGTCCCTTACCATATCCTGGCATTTGCCCAAGTTCATATTCATTGCACTGGTGACGGTGTCCAGCCATCTCATCATCTGATGCCCTCTTCTCCTTCTGTCCTCAATCTTTCCCAGTATCAAGGACTTTTCCAATGAGTCATCTGTTCACATCAGATGACCAAAATATTGGAGCTTCAGCTTCAGCATCAGTCCTTCCAGTGAATATTCAGGGTTGATCTCCCATAAGATTGACTGGTTTGATCTCCTTGCTGTCCAAGGGACTTTCAGGAGTCTTCTCCAGCGCTACAGTTCAAAAGCATCAATTCTTTGGCATTCTTTTTTTTTTTTTTAATTCTTTGGCATTCTGCCTTTTTTACAGTCCAGCTATTACAACCGTATGTGACCCCTAGGAAGATCATAGCCTTGACAATACGGACCTTTGTTGGCGGAGTAATGTCTCTCCTTTTCAACACACTGTCTAGGTTTGTCATAGCTTTCCTGACAAGAAGCAATCACCTTGATAATTAAAAACAAAATGTTTTAGACAACACAATAATATATGTGAAACAAAATACAAAGGAGGGATCTTGTTACAATAAAAAGGAGGTTAGGACAGTGCAGATACTAATATGTATGCACATCGGTTACAGCTGTGATGCTCCCAGCTTCAAAATAACATGCTCTACCTTCACAGTATTATATTCATGTTGCTAGTGGAAGTGTTACTACACCAGAATTATTGCTGTAGTTTGCAGGACCACTGTGTGAAAGTTGTATAATCAGAAAATCACAGGAATCTCTATCAAGAGGGTGCATGAGTTGTATCAGATAGGTCAAGTCATGAAAACACAAGTCACACAGATATTTTAGTAGCAGAGTAAAACAAGAAATATATGCTTACAAAACCTGTAGAAGAACTAGGGAAATCAGATCAGGAGGGCTGTTTTCAGAAAACTGAGAAAAGAACAAGCCACATGGAAGTCTTCTCTATCAATATTGTGACTGACTGTCATATCAAAGTATGTGATTCTCTGGAGGACTGGCTCAGCAGTAAAGAATCTCCTGCAATGCAGGAGACATAGTAGACACAGGTTCAATCCCTGGGTCTAGGAAGATCCCCTGGAGAAGGAAATGGCAGCCCACTCCAGTATTCTTGCCTGAGAAATCCCATGCAAAGAGGAGCCTGGTGGGTTACAGTCCATGGGGTCCCAAAGAGTCAGACACGACTGAAGCAACTGAGCATGCTGGAGGACTTCAGTCCTTGATGTATACTATCTGCTGGTCTCTGTAATGCCTGCCTACAGATGCTGCCAGAGAATAATGCCTTTCCCTCAGATCACATGACCATCTTCTGTTGGTAGAATTTAATTGGAATCCTGCTGTCTGGTTTCAGAGTCTAGTTTCTAACCTTTGATCTTCAGTGGGATAGGGAGGTGTCTAGTGTCTAGAAGTGTGATATCGTACTGAGAATTTAAATACTATCTAGTATGGTGGCAATTTACCCAAAGAAATTGCCAGAGTCTGTGACATGGTTCTTAACTTTTCAGGTCAAAAAACAATTTTAAATTGAAATATATTTGATTTATGATATTATGTTAGCTTCTAATATAGAGCAAAGTGATTCACTTATATATGTGAATATATATATATTATATTTCATATTCTTTCCCATTATGGTTTATCACAGGATATTGAATACAGCTCCCTATGCTAAACACTAAATCCTCATTTTCACCTATTTTAAATAAAGTAATCTGTTCATCTTAAATGCCTACTTTATCCCTCCCTGACCCTTCTTCCCCTTTGGTAAACCATAAGTTTGTTTCCTATGTCTGTGAGTCTGTTTCTGTTTTGTAAATAAGTTCATTTGTGTCATATTTGGGATTCCACATATGTGATATCATAAAATATCTGCCTTTCTCTTCCTGACTTGTTCCACTCAGTATGATAATCTCTAGGTCCATCCATGCTGCTGCAGATGGCACTGTTTCATTCTTTTTATGGTTAAGCAGTATTCCATTGTGTATGTATACAACTTCTTACTTATCTATTCATCTGCTGATGGACATTTAGGTTGCTCCCATGTCTTGGCTATTGAAATAGTGCTACTATGAGCACTGGGGTGCATGTATTTTTTCAAAATTAGAGTTTTCTCAGGATATATACACAGGAGTGGAAATTACTGGATGATATGACAACTTTATCTTTGGTTTTTTGAGGAGCCTTCACACTGCTTTCTATAGTGGCTGCACCAGTTAACTTTTGCACCAACAGTGTAGGAAGGTTCCCTTTACTCCTCACTCTCGCCAGCATTTGTTATTTCTAGACTTTTTAATTATGGCCATGCTAACCAACTTGATTGGGTTTGAGGGTATTTTGTTGTTGTTGTTATTGAGTTGTATGAGCTATTTATATATTCTGGAAATTAAGCCCTTGTTGGTTGCATCATATGCAAGGATTTTCTCTCAGTCTGTAGGCTGTCTTTTCATTTTGCTTATAGTTTTCTCTGCTGTGCAAAAGCTTACAATTTTGATTAGGTATCATTTCATTACTTTTACTTTTATTTCTATTGCCTTGGGAGATTGTACAAGTCACAAAGCTTGATCTTTCCTAGAATTGGGGGGTATATTTAAAAATATTTAGAACTGTAAGAACTTAAATTAGAATGTCCAAATATAACAGTTACCTGAGGCATAGTAATAAGCACAAGACTTCCTACTTATTGAAACGTCGCCAAACACCAGGGTCAGAGCTTAGTAGACTATGTGTATTATTTCATTTAATCCTTACATTAACGCTAGGAGATGAACATATCAAACTTATTTATTAATGAAAATGATGAGACTTTAGAATTTAAGAAATCTGCCAAAGTCTTATTGGGGCGTGAACTGGGAATTAAGTAAAAACTCTCAATAATTGTTATTCTATTACATTGAAATACGTGTCTCCACGTGATTAGTACGCTATCCAAATTTACTAGTTCTACACATAAAGCTAAACTTTACATCAGCCTGAAATCAGAACAGAGGAAACTGAGTAATTTAGGTGCACTGACAAGCATCTAGCTCCATCATCAATAATAAAAACAATCACTGACATTTACTTCCCACAAATGCCAGTCACTGTTCTAAGTATTGTTGTTGTTTAGCCACTAAGTCGTGTCCAACTCTTTTGCAGCCTCATAGATATAGCCTTCCAGGCTCCTGTGTCCATGAGATTTCCCAGGCAAGAACACTGGTGTGGGTTGCCATTTCCTCCTCCAAGGGATCTTCCCAACCCAGGGATCAAACCCACATCTGCATTGGCAGGCGGATTCTTCACTACTGAGCCACCAGGGAAGCCACTGTTCTAAGTGCTTTACGTGTAGTAACTTAGTTAATCCTTATAAGGCAGACACCATTCATATCTTTTAAAAACAGGAAACTGAGGCACAAGGAGATTAAGTCACTTACCTAAGTTCAAATAACTAGTAAATGGTGGACCTGAGACTTAAAAACCAGGCAGTCTGGCTCAAGGTGCTTTTCAAATTTGATTTTGAAATCTTTTGTCTGTGGTCAATACAACGCTTTTGAATGCTGCTGAATCAATACTGGGCTTCCCTGGTGGCTCAGGAGTGAAGAATCCACCTGCACTGCAGGAGATGCAGGTTCGATCCCTGGTTCGGGAAGATTCCCTAGAGGAGGAAATGACAACCCGCACCGGTATTATTGCTGGGACAATCCCATGGAAATAGGTGCCAAGTAGGCTACAGTCCATGGGGTCACAAGAGTCAGATATGACTTAGCAACTAAACCACCACCATTTCTGGATCAGCTTATAAAAACAGCCCCTCATTAAGTTGTCTCGGGCTTCCCAGGTGGCCAAAGAACCCATCTACCAACGCAGGAGATGCAGGAGGTAAAAGAGACATGGGTTCGATACCTGGGTCGGGAAGATCCCCTGCAGAAGGAAATGGCAACCCACTCCAGTATAGTTGCCTGGAAAATTCCATGGACAGAGGAGCCTAGCAGGCTACAGTCTATGGGGTTGCAAAGAGTTGGACATGACTGAGCAACTGAGCATGCACGAATCAACATTAGGCCATGCTTCTAACTTCCTCATGAATCCATTTCAAAGAAAGAAAGAACAAACAAACAAAAGGAAAACCGTAAGAGAATTTGTTGCTAGCAAATCTGCCTCGAAAGGAATTCTCTGAACAAAAAGGAAATGTTAATAGAAGACTTGGAACCTCAGAAAGGAATGTTAAACATCAGGGTAAATGTAGTGGACTCTCCTGTTTCATGAGTTTCTTAAATGTTTGATTGTTGAAGCAAAATTATAAGACCACCTGATATGGGTCTCAGTGTATGTAGAGAAAATGTTTCAGAAGGGTTAAAGGATGTAATGGAAGTACATTTTCTACACTTTACTCAAAGCGGCAAAACATCAACATTGGTAAAGGGTATTAACATGTCCTTAAACAATGGACAATAAAACAGCTGCCAAAATATAATCAAGCTTCAGATTAAACAAAGTTCTATTGCTCCCTGTTTCAACAATGATTGTAATTAAACTACATAAATCATTAAACTAAAAGTCACTGTTATCACATGTTCCTCAGTCTACCTCTAGAACTCCTTGAAAATCATTTAAAATGGGTTTTCGAGGGTGAAGACCAATGAATGAGATTAATATATGCAAGTCAGGTATGTCAGGGTGCTGAAAATAAGCAAAATTCTTATGTAAAAGTGTCATACAGTCATAGAGCCATGGTAATGAGGTTCAAGTTCTAAGTGTGCTAAAATAAAATAAATAGAACTATAAGTGGCAACTGGCTTATAAAAAAACAGTAACTATAACAGAATTACACAGAAACAAAACACGACTTTTTCGTACACATACACATACTATAAAAATCATCTAAATTATTGAAATTCTCAGGCAATAACACATATGTATAAGAAATTGTCAAAGACATAAGTTTTGAATAGAAAGTACTTTATAGATAACAATAACTGAAAATAATGATGCTATTTTTAACAGCAGTCATTTTTTCCTGGAATGAATTACTACATAATTTTCAGTACATTCCTCCCAGCATTCTTTATTTCTACTCAAATATTTTTATTCTGACATACAATTTTCTTATATCTTAATGTTTTAATTTTTCAGACAACAAAGCCACAAAATACCATGATCATTTTGTAACCTACAGACAGGAAATGCAGGACTTAGAATTTTAACTTTTCATTATCAGTGATCCCTGACTGATCTTACATAAACACCTTGAGTTAAAAATATCTGTTTACATATATGTAAACGTGAAGTAAAAGGAAATTCTCAAGGCATGCTCAGATCCAATTGTGGTTAATCGCCTGTATGCCTGTCTTGAAAGTAAATTTACTCCAATTTCTTTGTATACAGAACCACAGCTATAGCATTCCAGAGTTACAATATAGATTTTATACCACCCATGGTTTGCCTCTATAATTAACTAGTATCATAATGCTGTGAGTTTTCTGGAAGAGGGAGGACCTCTAGTATAATCTTTCCCATGTTTAATTTTGTAGATATATTTCTACATTTATATATTTTTCAAGTATCCCAATCTCTGGAATTCAGCAACATCTGATAAGGACATAGAAAAATTACAAATACTTCCCAGTGCTTTTCTTCCCATATTTTATTGAATAACCAGGGCTATATGGTTCACTGGTACTCATTCTCAGGAAACCTGCATTTTAGGCATCTTTAGGTCCGCCAGTATTTAAATGGTCTTGGGCATTCAAAAAAAGAATTATCAAGTACCTCAGTGACAGACATCAGGAATATTAACTAAAGATGAAGCCTCAAGTTGCTTATGGATAGGTAAGCAAAGTAATTATTTTAAAGTTGGTAAGTACCAGATAAGTCAATTATAGGTTCTCTAAGTATCTCAAAGTTTAATTATGGAAGGCTTCCCAACTGGTCATGAAAAGGCAAACCATGCATCTTAGATTGAGCTGCTTGCAGACAGACATTGAGGGTTTCATGAGAAGATGTATTGGTGAGTACTGCCGAAGAGAAAAATCTGGAAAGGAGCACTAGTGTATCCACTAGAGTGTGTGTGTGTGTGTGTGTGTGTGTGTGTGTGTGTGTGTGTGTTTGTGTATTCAAAGAGATAAAGGAGAACAAACTAAGAACATGGCAAGCAAAAAGAATATAGGGCCCAGAGAAGAGAGACAGAAAGGGAGGAGAGAGAAAGAATAAACACTCATTCAAGGATTTGCAAGTGTCTCAGTGTGGTAGGAACACCAAATATGGTAAGAAACTAGCTATGAATTTAAGGGTAAGAGTGGCCAGGTCCTGAAAAGCCACACATGCAATGGAAAGAGCTTTAGAATTTATCCCAAGGAAACAGGCAGGAAAATGGCAGGCTTTAAGCAGGTGTTAATGACATGTTCCAATTTGTGTACAGTGTTGACATCAGACTGTATATAAGGGGACAGACTCAAGGCAGAATGAGGAAGAGGTTATAATAGTTTAGGAGGAAAATATGATGTCCTGAACTAAAGGTATTGATAGAGAGAATGGAATCAGTGGAAATAATTGAAAGGTAGGAAGGAAAAACAGGATTTGGTGATGCACTGAACATGGGACTAGAGAGGGAAGGCCAACAGTGATTTCTTAGTTTCTGACTTTGATAATTGGATTAATGATGTTGCCATTGACAGAGATGAGCATCCAGAGGGAAAAAGTTCTGGAATATGCAGATGAAGACGTTTTCAATGAAAAGTGGGATATGTGAATCTTGGGGCTAAGGAGAGTGATTTGGGTGGCAAGCATTCATAAAAGGACTGTACAAAAAAGATCTTCATCACCATGATAATCATGATGGTGTGATCACTCACCTAGAGTCAGAGATCCTGGAATATGAAGCCAAGCATGCCTTAGGCATCATCACTACGAACAAAGCTCACGGGTGATGGAATTCCAGTTGAGCTGTTTCAAATCCTGAAAGATGATGCTGTGAAAGTGCTGCACTCAATATGCCAGCAAATTTGGAAAACTCAACAGTGGCCTCAGGACTGGAAAAGGTCAGTTTTCATTCCAATTCCAAAGAAAAGCAATGCCAAAGAATGCTCAAACTACCACACAATCGCACTCATCCACATGATAGTAAAGTAAAGCTCAAAATTCTCCAAGCCAGGCTTCAGCAATACATGAACCATGAACTTCAGGTGTTCAAGCTGGATTTAGAAAAGGAACCAGAGAGCAAATTGCCAACATCTGCTGGATCATGGAAAAAGCAAGAGAGTTCCAGAAAAACATCTACTTCTGCTTTATTGACTATACCAAAGCATTTGACTGTGTGGGTCACAATAAACTGTGGAAAATTCTCAAGAGATGGGAATAGCACACCACCTGACCGGCCTCTTGAGAAACCTGTATGCAGGTCAGGAAGCAACAGTTAGAACTAGACATGGAACAACAGACTGGTTCCAAATGGGAAAAGGAGTACATCAAGGTACATTGTCACCCTGCTTATTTAACTTATATGCAGAGTACATCATGAGAAACACTGGGCCAGATGAACTGCAAGCTGGAATCAAGATTGCCTGGAGAAATATCAATAACTGCAGATATGTAGATATAGATGACACCACCCTATGGCAAAAAGAGAAGAAGAACTAAAGAACCTCTTGATGAAAGTGAAAGAGGAGAGTGAAAAAGCGGACTTAAAACTCAACATTCAGAAAACTAAGATCATGGCATCTGGCCCCATCAGTTCAATTCAGTTCAGTTGCTCAGTTGTGTCTGACTCTTTGCAACCCCATGAATCGCAGCACGCCAGGCCTCCCTGTCCATCACCAACTCCCGGAGTTCACTCAGAGTCACATCCATCGAGTCAGTGATGCCATCCAGCCATCTCATCCTCTGTCGTCCCCTTCTCCTCCTGACCCCAACCCCTCCCAGCATCAGAGTCTTTTCCAATGAGTCAACTCTTCGCATGAGGTGGCCAAAGTATTGGAGTTTCAGCTTTTCCATCATTCCTTCCAAAGAAATCCCAGGGCGGATCTCCTTCAGAATGGACTGGTTGGATCTCCTTGCAGTCCAAGGGACTCTCAAGAGTCTTCTCCAACACCACAGTTCAAACGAATCAATTCTTTGGCACTCTGCCTTCTTCACAGTCCAACTCTCACATCCATACGTGACCACAGGAAAAACCATAGCCTTGACTAGATAGACCTTAGTCGGCAAAGTAATGTCTCTGCTTTTGATTATACTATCTAGGTTGGTCATAACTTTTCTTCCAAGGAGTAAGCATCTTTTAATTTCATGGCTGCAGTCAACATCTGCAGTGATTTTGGAGCCCCCCCCCAAAAAAACCGTCTGACACTGTTTCCACTGTTTCCCCATCTATTTCCCATGAAGTGATGGGACCAGATGCCATGATCTTCTTTTTCTGAATATTGAGCTTTAAGCCAACTTTTTCACTCTCCCCTTTCACCTTCATCAAGAGGTTTTTTAGTTCCTCTTCACTTTCTGCCATAAGGGTGGTGTCATCTGCGTATCTGAGGTTATTGATATTTCTCCCAGCAATCTTGATTCCAGCTTGTGTTTCTTCCAGTCCAGCATTTCTCATGATGTAGTCTGCATAGAAGTTAAATAAGCAGGGTGACAATATACAGCCTTGACATACTCCTTTTCCTATTTGGAACCAGTCTGTTGTTCCAGGTCCAATTCTAACTGTTGCTTCCTGACCTGCATACAGGTTTCTCAAGAGGCAGTCAGGTGGTCTGGTATTCCCATCTCTTTCAGAATTTTCCACAGTTTGCTGTGATCCACACAGTCAAAGGCTTTGGCATAGTCAATAAAGCAGAAATAGATGTTTTTCTGGAACTCTCTTGCTTGTTCCATGATCCAGCGGATGTTGGCAATTCAATCTCTGGTTCCTCTGCCTTTTCTAAAACCAGCTTGAAAATCAGGAAGTTCACGGTTCATGTATTGCTGAAGCCTGGCTTGGAGAATTTTGAGCATTACTTTACTAGCATGTGAGATGAGTGCAATTGTGTGGTAGTTTGAGCATTCTTTGGCATTGCTTTTCTTTGGAATTGGAATGAAAACTGACCTTTTCCAGTCCTGTGGCCACTGCTGAGTTTTCCAAATTTGCTGGCATATTGAGTGCAGCACTTTCACAGCATCATCTTTCAGGATTTGAAACAGCTCAACTGGAATTCCATCACCTCCACTAGCTTTGTTCGTAGTGATGCTTTCTAAGGCCCACTTGACTTCACAGTCCAAGACATCTGGCTCTAGATGATTATCTGGGTCATGAAGATCTTTTTTGTACAGTTCTGTGTATTCTTGCCACCTCTTCTTAATATCTTCTGCTTCTGTTAGGTCCATACCATTTCTTTCCTTTATCAAGCCCATCTTTGCATGAAATCTTCCCTTGGTATCTCTAATTTTCTTGAAGAGATCTCTAGTCTTTCCCATTCTGTTCTTTTCCTCTATTTCTTTGCATTGATCACTGAAGAAGGCTTTCTTATCTCTTCTTGCTATTCTCTGGAACTCTGCCTTCAGATGCTTATATCTTTCCTTTTCTCCTTTGCTTTTCACCTCTCTTCTTTTCAAAGCTATCTTTAAGGCCTCCCCAGACAGCCATTTTGCTTTTTTGGCATTTCTTTTCCATAGGGACGGTCTTGATCCCTGTCTCCTGTACAATATCACGAACCTCATTCCATAGTTCATCAGGCACTCTATCTATCAGATAGAGTGGTGCCATCACTTCAAGGCAAATAGATAGGGCAACGGTGGAAACAGTGACAGACTTTATTTTGGCGGGGGGGGGGGGGCCAAAAACACTGCAGATGGTGATTGCAGCCATGATATTAAAAGACACTTACTCCTTGGAAGGAAACGTATGACCAACCTAGACAGCATATTAAAAAGCAAAGACATTACTTTGCCAACAAAGGTCCCTCTAGTCAAGGCTATGGTTCTTCCAGTGGTCATGTATGGATGTGAGAGTTGGACTGTGAAGAAAGCTGAGCACCAAAGAATTGATGCTTTTGAACTGTGGTATTGGAGAAGACTGTTGAGAGCCCCTTGGACTGCAAGGAGATCCAACCAGTCCATCCTAAAGGAGATCAGTCCTGGGTGTTCACTGGAAGGACTGATGTTGAAGGTGAAACTCCAATACTTTGTATACCTGATGCAAAGAGCTGACTCATTGGAAAAGACTCTGAAGCTGGGAAAGATTGAGGTCAGGTGGAGAAGCAAATGTCAGAGGATGAGATGGTTGGTTGACATCACTGACTCAATGGACATGACTTTGGTAAACTCTGGGAGTTGGTGACGGACAGGGAGGCCGGGCGTGCTGCTGTCCTTTGGGTCACAAAGAGTCGGACATGACTGAGTGACTGGACTGAACTGAACTGAATTGTCTGCCATTCCTAAAAGGATTTTCTTGTAGGGATTTAAGCAAGATATTTTTTCCCATCTCTTCCTAGCTCTCTCATTTCAGTTTTTACAACCCACTGCATCTACATTCTCAGATTATTAGACAATAATCCTTTCTGTTGCTGCTACTGCTAAGTCGCTTCAGTCATGTCCGACTCTGTGCAACCCCATAGACGGCAGCCCACCAGGCTCCCCCATCCCTGGAATTCTCCAGGCAAGAACACTGGAGTGGGTTGCCATTTCCTTCTCCAGTGCATGAAAGGGAAAAGTGAAAGTGAAGTCGCTCAGTCGTGTCTGACTCTTAGCGACTCCATGGACTGCAGCCTACCAGGCTCCCCTGTCCATGGGATTTTCCAGGCAAGAGTACTGGAGTGGAATGCCATTGCCTTCTTCTAATAATCCTTTCTATGAAGGTGCAATTCACATCTTTTTGCATCCATAAATATTATTCCTTTTATTTGTGTTCTCTTCTGACTTTTTCTTTGGCCACAATGAGAATCCTTCAAAGCTCAACCCCCAAGCATCCTTTCCCTAAGAGAGCAATCCCTTGACCCACAGCTTATTTTATGTTAAATTCCGAACCCCTTCTCTTAATGTGTATAATGCTCTATATAATCCTCAATATTAACACCTCATAGACTTTACTGTCATATGTATATATGTATGTTTTTATGTGTGTCTCTCCTGGTAAAATATCAGCTCCTCAAAGGTAGGGACAATGTCTAACCCGTGTTTGTAGCTTTCATGCAGTTCCTGGAACAGGATAACTCTTTGAAGGATACATGATGAACTGAGTTGGGTAAAGTAATGTCAATGCAGTCCCACTTATGCCATCCCACCTGCACCATTACAAATTGTCTCTTGATCTAAATTTTTACCTTTGGCTCTTGTAACCAATGATTGGGTACAGGAGGAAAAATTTTAAAAGGGTAATAACTAATTCAAGTTTAGTTATATCTTCTGCTCTGGGCTTTATTTTCCTTTTAAAGTCCATTGTTATATGCTTGCTTTCTTAAGATGGAAATTAATTTAAAGGAATGATGCCAGGATGGCTGTTTTCTCAACATCAGAAAGAGACTGAAATCTGGTGGTTGTGCCAAGGACTTGAAGTGAGAAGGCCTGTTCACTATTTCTAGCTTTGACTTCAGCTTCCTCAATGTCCTTGAACAGTTTCCTTAACCTCTCCACTCGCTTGCATTTCCTGTACTATAAAAGGTGCCTATGAGTCGTCCAAACAAGACTCATGGGGATCCTTATTGGAAAGGCAGTACAGAAGTATCCTTATTCACATCTCTTTGAGAGGGAGGAACCTGGATAACAGCAAAAAGTAAGGCACCCTCCCAAGAGATTAAAATCAAGAAGCAGAGAAAACTTGAAATCAAGTTGGGTGATGAACTGTAAAGCCTATTCTGTTTTTTTAATACTGTGGATGAATTTACTGCCACAAACCAATGTAGATCAGTTCAAAACAAGTAGACTTTATTTTGCAGTGATTTAGGCAGGTCAGCCTGTGTGGCCACCCTACAAGCTAACAAAATATGTTTTTGTACAGCAGCATGTATCCTACTTTTATGTTTATACAGTCATGTACAGTAAACTTGCTTAAAAATTATTTTCCCTAAAAATGACAACTTGTTGAAATTACTCCTCTTTAATTATACGCTTTTAGCTGCACAACTGAATGCATAAAATCTACTTGACAAGATATAGAGAAAGAGCAAGACCAAAATGATAAGAATTTCTAATAGGAACATTTAGGAAATTTCTTAAAAGTTATTTTAATGACATAAGTGTTAAAATCTAAGAAACTATCCCATACGACTTCTTACATAAACATTATAAACTGTATTTGTGCAATTTTGAAGGTTTGCTGTTGTTATCAAAGAAAAAAACAAGAGTTCTCAGGACAAGCCACAGTTTGTCAGAAACTATAAAGATTGTCATAGAAAGCCTAAATCATGCATTTTCTACACTCTGATTCAGGTACAAGTTCAGGGTATCTTTTAACATCATAGCAAAGTGACATAAGAGATAAATACTTGCATATTGCTTATAAATACACTGCAGATTAAGAGAAGCTAGTCATGTCAGGTAGTCTTTTTTAAAAATGTTGTTAATAAAGGGTGGTTTGTTGGTGTTGTTTTTAAGATAGAAAAGACTGTCTTAACTTCAGTTAGAAATTTGAATCCAACTCTTCATCTATACATTCAGGCTCTCTCTTTAGCCCGGTGTCTTTCTATACACTGTTGCCAGAGTTAACTTTTGAAACTACAAATGATAAAATCCACTTGGTGGTGAAACAGCTTTGATAGTTATTCATAGTTTGAAGAAAACTATACATTTAGTTTAATAACGGAATCTTCTCTTTTTAATCTCTTGTAACCTGCTCCTAATCTGACACCCTTGGTTCATCTTCCAAGAAAGAAAGAAAGTGAAGTCGCTCAGTCGTGTCCCACTCTTTCCAACCTTGTGGACTGTAGCCTACCAGGCTTCTCCATCCATGAGATTCTCCAGGCAAGAATACTGGAGTGGGTTACCATTTCCTTCTCCATTATCTTCCAAGGAAGTCCTTTTCTCTACCAGTGAACATTTCTTTTACCACTGTGATCTTATTTCAAGATCCAAATCAAAGCTGGTATTTCCATCCTCCTAGGCGTTTCCTTTCTCCAATAGCACACTGTTTACTTCCTATTATAGTTTAATTCCTATTACTTATCATCCTATCTTTATGAGAAATACTCCTAAAGTCTTGTGAGTATAATGTTTACAACACATAATTCTTACAATTCATTTGAAAGTAATAATTCAATGTACTTGGAGAAGATTATGTCTGAAAAATCCAATATTTTAAATTGCTGACATAAGACTCCATGCTGGGATATAGTACTTAATTCACTCACTGATTCAGTTACTCCTTACTGAGCAATGACTGAATTTGTGCTTGGTGCCTCTGACATGTCTGACTCTTTTGTGACTCCATGGACTATAGCCTGCCAGACTCCTCTGTCCATGAGATTTCCCAGGCCAAGAGTACTGGAGTGGGTTGCCATTTCCTCCTTTAGGAGATCTTCCCAACCCAGGGATCAAACCCTTGTCTTCCGATCTCCTGCACCACAGGCTGATTCTTTACCACTGAGCAATCAAGAAAGCCCAATGATTGGATAGTTAGGATTTTTAAGACAAACTTCTTCATAACATGATAGTTATAAAATCAAAGATAGCTAGAGATAATGAAATTAAATTGTCCCACAATATCAAAATTTTTTAAATGAGAATACTCATTTCTGATGAGACTGATGTGGTTAAACAAATATTCTCATGCACTATCTTGAGAGTATAAATTAATATAATATTTTTGGAATTACATTTTGTTACATTACTAAAAGCCTTAAAATATCAATTTATTTTGGTGTGATAATCCTACACAAACTCATTCATAGTTAGGTAATCATCTGAAACAGAATTTTAAAATTTACGCCACAAAATATGCTGATGTACAAACACATATCCTAAAACTTTGGGAATAAATTAAATGCCCCATAATAGGAAAAAAATACTATACAGCTTTAAATATTATACAGCAAATTATTTCCTCTCCCATTTTAGCAATGAGGATATAGAGACTTATTCTAATTTCAGTGACTACTTACTGAGCATTCTTATGTGGCAGAATGTTCATGGTATTCTGGTACAGCATTTAACCCAAAAGATGAAAATCTGTGTCCTCAAGTAAATCATTTTATCATGAGAAAAGACTGACAGTACACAGGATAAAGTATGTACACTATGCCATACATTTTATTAGGCAATTTCATACTCTATTTTACATATACTCAGAACAACACCGGAAAGTATAATCTGAGGCTTAGAGAGGATAAATAATTTGTTCCAAATCACACAGCCAAAAGGTAGCAAGGCTAGCCTTCAAACCTCCATTTATCTAATTCTAAAGCCAACAATTTTTTACCAGTCAAATGTGTGAATTTTAAGGCATTTTTCAGTTCTAGCCTTGGTAAACCTCACCTTAGAATATGAATCCAATCCAAGGTTGCTATGGGACTGATTGTTTTAATTAATGATTTTTGGAGAACTGACCGGAAGACTTGTTCATTTTATCATTTTAATTATGTTTTTCAAGGTGTAAACTTAACCTTAAGGCCCTTAGCCTGGGGATAGATATGCCAGCCATTGGAAAGGTGGCCTTGGAATTAAATAAAACAGTTCTCTAGTACGGCTGTAGAGTTGCAATTTAATGAGAACGTTTATATAAGCTTTTGGAGTGAACTCAGTGCTCACTGGAAATCTACTGTATTCAGTTTTTGCTTTTAATACACACTAATAACTCACAGTCCCCCTAGGAGAGCTTGAGAATTTGGCGTAAAATAAATCATATGGAATTAGTGTCTCTGGATTCATTCCTGATTGTCACAGTTAACAAATTATTGATCTTAAGAATTGTTTATCAAAGGCAAAGTTGGTAGAGAAGTGTAGAAATATGCCATCATTCAAAATTTAATGATGTAAACAGCTAGATTTACTCCAGTCTCACTAGGCTAACTTGCCAGTTTATGACCTGCGCCAATCATAATAAGCAAAGCTGACCTCATGCCAAGATGTTGGAGAATAAAGTCAAGTCTATTACAAGGTTTACATTCTATAATTTTGTATTAGGTTGCTCTATTCTTTCCCCATGTAAACAAATGAATTTTTTCACATATGAAGTATATTAAATTCAAAGACTGAATTAGATATGCACTCGGCTCAGACGTACGACTGTTTATGTTCTGAGTATAACCAGTTAAAGCCTTGAGTGCTCTTTTGAAAGGTGATGATTAAGTTTTTTTTGAAAAATGTCGCTGAGAACAATATAGTTTAATATCTTGGCATTACCTTTTCAAAAGTACACAGGAGAAATCCTCACTTCAAATTCACTAATCTGATTACAGACACATATAAAGAAAAGAACTCATCACTAATAACTGTCCTTTGTTGTTGTTCAGTCGCTATGTCCGACTCTTTGCAACCTTTATTAGCTTTATTAACTGTGCTTTATTAACTTTCAAATTTTGGTAGAAGTCATCCTATAAGAAAAGCATTATAACTCAGAAATATCAAGAGAGGATATTAGCTTCTTTAAATTCTGTTTTTCCTAGTAATAATTTTAATATCCTCATTTACAATGCCATACTAATGATCAAAATATTTGTTTCTATAATGAAAGACAGCCTTTCCCAGAATAAATTAAATGCCTAAGAAACAATGCCTAGGTACACTTAAGGCTGCTTGTTGAATACAGAATGCCAGCAAATGAGACTGAAAGCACTTGAGGAGTGTTTTATCCCTTTAGGGTAAAAGCTTATAGAGTGACCTTTGATCCACAGTACAGTAGTACAGCAGTTTGATTTTAAGAATTCTTATGTCTTCAAGGTAGGGCTTCATGTCATCATACTGTGCTGAGTAAAGACTGACAAGTTTTAACATGCAGTATTTTAATTAGGAATCAATAGTTTCAAAATGGGTACAATACTTCTTTCTCTACTTTTATTATATCTACATATTTCCTTTCCAAAACAAGTTGGCAAGAGTTGAAATTTTTTCATCATCTATTCCAAAAAGAAACAGGTTATATGTGGTTACTGACCTCAACTCAAATTTCAAAATGCAATGCAAAGGCTAATGTTTAATTATTAGTATCAGAATAGCTCCTAAACTCAACCAAGAAAAGTTGTGTATTTCTTAGTTTCACTCATGTGACCAGAAAATATTTACAACTTGATTCATTTCAACTCAGTTCAACAAATATTTACTGAACAACAAGGACATGCCAACCATTGTGCTAGCCACTGGAGTGTGAAAGCACAAAGATGAATCTATTACCTCAGCCATTAAAATATGACTAGCAGTGGGAACGAATTTAAGGTTAAAAACAGCTTAGATTTCTCTGTGATGTCTTATTATCATAAGAAAAATAGGTCTCCTAGAATTTTTTGTTTTAACATGTTTGAGAGAAAAAAATTTTAAATGAATCTTCCAAATGGAATGATTAATCATGCATTTAGAAACTGTTTATTTTGTCCAAATAAGCCAAAAGTAGAGAATAAAAATGAAAAACAGAGTGGAAAAATATTCATGGTACTAAGCCTTTATTGTCACTCAAACTGGAATATAAAATTTCAAAATTTTATTTTAGGTTAAAAACCACACATAAATATTAAACAAATATTATGCCTGTAATTTGAATGGCATTTTTCTAAATATTCTACAAATAAAATAAGTTCTATATGTTAGCAAACTGAATACAAGTTTTTTTCAGTGCGAACATTTGGGGGGTTATATGGAACATTAAAAACACTGGTGAAGGCTTGATGACGGCCATGTGGAGCCACGGAGGCAGTGCCTGGGAGTCAGAGTAGGAGCAGTGATGGCCAGCTGCAGGCATCCTCACTGTGTCCTCCTGGGGTGGAGGAAAGGGTCGTTTGGAGCCAGCAGTTTCCAACTTCCTGGGGGCCACTTGGAGCTCA
Organism: Oryx dammah; assembly: GCF_014754425.2. Classification (NCBI taxonomy): domain Eukaryota; kingdom Metazoa; phylum Chordata; class Mammalia; order Artiodactyla; family Bovidae; genus Oryx; species Oryx dammah. The sequence goes on along the minus strand of NW_024070203.1, from coordinate 50,332,144 downwards.
GTGAAAGCTGGGAAGAATGTGCTTAAAGAGAAACCTGGGGAGAAGAAGCTCTTCACCTGAAAAATGTTCACTTTGTCTCGGTTGTGAATTCTTTTGTTGAGAAAGAGAATTACCATTTGTCACTATTTTAATGAAGGGAGAGGTGGACCTGACTCATGATTTAGAACCAAGGAATGCAGAGCCTGAAAAGAATGAAAGTTGGGAGTAGGTTCCTTGGAAAGAATTTCCTCCCCTGGACCAGCTTTTCTGGGCACTACGTTGTTTAAAGGAACAAGGCTATGATCCTTTTAAAGAAGATTTGGATCATCTGGTAAGATATTAAGGAAGTCACCTAGAGGTGAACAAGGAGACTCACTGAGATGTTGTTGTTTTTTTTTATGAATTGGCCAAAAAATTCACTTGATTTTTTTGTATGATGACTGTAGTAGTGCTTAGTCTCTACCTTCATTGGAAACAATTCTGTAAGATTGTAGTGTGACACCTGTCACAGCAACATGCATTTTTTAAATGAAACTTATCAAAATTGGTGAATTTGGGGGTAGCCATTGACTCAGAGGGTAAAGTGTCTGCCTGCAATGAAGGAGACCTGGGTTCAATCCCTGGGCTGGAAAGATCCCCTGAAGAAGGAAATGGCAACCCACTCCAGTATTCTTGCCTGGAGAATCCCATGCATGGAGGAACGTGGTGGGCTACAGTCCACTGGGTCACAAAGAGTGGGACACAACTGAGCTACTTCTCTTTCACTTGCTTTATTTTAATATTGAAGATGGAAGAAAAAAAGCAACAATTTTGGCATATTATGCTTGATTATGTCAAGAAAGGTAAAAACACAACTGACACACACACACACAAAAGTTTTGTGCAGAGTATGGAGAAGGTGCTGTGACTGAGCAGATGTGTCCAAAGTGGTTTGCACGTGTCAAAAGTCTCGTGCTGGAGATTTCTCTGTGTATTATGCTCCACAGTCAGGTAGACCAGTTGAAGTGGACAGCAATCAAATTGAGACATTAACTGAGAGCAATCAACATTATACCACATGAGAGACAGCCGACATACTCAAAATATCCAAATCAAGCATTGAAAATCATTTGCATCAGCATGGTTATATTAATCACTTTGATATTTGGGTTCGACTTAAGTTAAAGCCAAAAGAACCTTCTTGATCTTATTTCCACATATGATTCTCTACTGAAATGTAATGAAAGTGTTCCATTTTTTAAATAAATTGTGAAAGGCAATGAGAAATGGATACTGTTCAATAATGTGGAATGGAAGAGACCATGGGGCAAGCGAAATGAACTACCGTCAGCCACACCAAAGGCTGGTCTTCATCCAAAGAAGGTGATGTTGTGTATATGGTGGGATTGGATGGGAGTCCTCTATAATGAGCTCCTTCCAGAAAACCAAACAATCAGTTCCAAGAAGTACTGCTCCCAGTTAGACCAACTGAAAGCAGCACTCAATGAAAAGAGTCCAGAACTAGTCGACAGAAAATGCATAATCTTTCATCAGGATAACACAAGACCACATGTTTCTTTGATGACCAGACAAAAATCTGGGAAGTTCTGATTCCTCCACCATATTCCCCAGACATTGAAACTTCAAATTTCCATTTATTTCGATCTCTACAAAATTCTCTCAATGGAAAAAAATCCAGTTCTCTGGAAGACTGCAAAAGGCACCTGGAACAGTTCTTTTCCCAAAAAGATAAAAAGTTTTGGGAAGATGGAATTATGAAGTTGCCTGAAAAATGGCAGAAGGTAGTGGAACAAAATGGTGAATACATTGTTCAGTTCTTGGTGAAAGTGAAAAATGTGTCTTTTATTTTTACTTAAAAACCAAAAGAACTTTTGAGCCAAACCAACACATAAAAGGCAAATAAGGTCCTGCTAAAGAATGAAAAATATCTATATTTCAAAACAACTCCATTTTATCTGAAAAGTCCCACATGATGGCCAGTTTATTTGAAGTCTCAATATACCCAACACCTTTTCATTCAGTACTTGTAAAAATTTTTCAGACTGTGTCATGAATTGTGTCTCAGATTCATAAAATGTGATAATTGGTGGTTATAAATGGTAAGTCTGCTTTGTGTATTTCTCCATGGTATTGATTGTGCTGTCAGTGAGTGTGGAGGAGAGTGCAATAGAATTTGTCTTAGTGTTTCAGTTCTAGTAGAGATCCTAATTCAAGTGCTAACACAGTATTCCACTGCAGAATTTACCACATTTGCTGGTTTTCCTCTTCTATTTTATTTAAAACAATTTGTTGTTGTTGTTGTTAATATATTTTGACAGTTCCTGCAACTACAGCAGGCAGGACAGGTCATTAGGGTGTATTTCTGATTGGGAACCTAAACCTAGGGGAGTGAGATAAACCATCCAGGATCTGTATCCCATTGTTAACAGGCCTTACCATTTTGAATCTCAGTTGATCTCTCCGGAGATTCAACTTCCTTATGTGTAAAATGTGATTAGACTAGAGCAGCGGTCTCAGTATGGCCCGGAGAAGTCCCCAAGACCCTTTCTAGGATCTTCAGGGTCAAAGTCAGTTTTGTCACACAAAGACGTTGTTTGCCTTTTTCATCCTCATTCTTTGCTGAGTGTACAGAGGAGTTTTCCAGAGACTGCATGTTGTAGGTTACTCTAGTAGAATGACTGCAAAGCAGATATGAAAATCTAGCTCTCTTCTAGTAAGCTAGATGTGGAAGAAATCGATAAAAATGTAAAACAATGCCATGCTTCTCACTTTTTTTTAAAGGAAAACGTCTATATTTTTATAAAAATTATGCTAACATGTAAGTTTTGTGTCATGGGTTTTTGTTATTTGTAAATAAATTAATAAAAGAATTCTTAAAATTTAAAAGAAAACATATAAAAGATACTGGTGTCAGTTATGGGTCACATTTGCATTAAGTTCAGCATACCATTTTTCTGGGTCCCCTCAGGTCTTTCCATAAGCCTCTAAGGATTACAAACCCTGCTTCAGACATTAACTATCACACTCACCTTGACATTGATTATGACACTTGATAGCTGCTGTCATACTTTTTCAATATGTTTCAATATTGATGTCTTATTCATCAATTTCATTAGTAGGGTGTTCTTGGTTTCTTATGGTCCAGCCTGATGTCACTTACTTGCCTTAGAAATACTTGTTATCTCACTCCAATCACCTTAATATCATGTTCTACCTGATGTTTCCATCATTCAGAGTCACTTTCCAGGACAAGCCAGCTTGATGTTTCTCAGTGTGGCTAATATTTCCATCCTTATAGCCTTTTAAGACACTGTGTGTGTGTTTAGTCACTCAGCCATGTCTGACCCTTTGCAACCCCATGGACTGACTGTAGCCCACCAGGCTCCCCTGTCCACGGGAATTCTCCAGGCAAGAACACTGGAGTGGGTTGCTATGCCTTTCAAGACATTGTAGTGATCACAAATTTGTATTTGATTGATAACATTGGTAACAATGACAAATTGACTGGATACGGGACAAACTGAAGGCAAGAAGATTATTTAGCTCTATTTCCATTATTTCAATTTGAAAGACAGGACTGGAACAAGGGCAATTCTGGAATCAAAGTTGTTGGCTCTTCTGCCATCACTATCCTACCACTCACTAGGTTTCATCTCCTGATTTCTGGCTCTCTTGTTTACCATTTGAGGTACCAGATGGTCCTAATCTGGTACGATTGCAAAGCCTGTATTCTACCAGTTTATTAGCCTTTTATATGTCCCTTTAATTTTTGGCTTTGCCTTTTCTCTAGACCAATTTTTTGTCTTGAAAAGTGTTGACTGTTGATTTCCTAAAATGGCTGGAATGAAATAAACAGGGGTAAATTAGCTTATACTAGAATTCCGCACAAAGAGAACTTCTGAATTCCCTTTTATGCATTCTAAATATAAATTTTCCAGTATTAAAAGATAACACATATGTAGTAGGCTATGGTCTGCATCCATGCGTGCATACTAAGTCACTCAGTCATGTTTGACTCTTTGTGAACCCATGAACTGCAGCCCATCAGGCTCCTCTGTCCATGGGACTCTCGGGACAAGAATACTGGAGTGGGTTGCCATGCCCTCCTCCAGGGGATCTTCCTGGCGCAGGGCTCAAACCCACGTCTCTTACGTCTCCTGCACTGGCAGGCAGGGTCTGTATCACTAGCGCCACCTGGGAAGACTAGGGTAACTTTTGTTTTATTTACCCAGGATGCCCTATCATTCCTCTACTACAAGAAACAATAATCTCTTTCTTTTGGAGAACTTCTGATATCCACGAGATTTAAGTAGAATTTTCAGTCACAGTAACATACCCTTCATTTTCAGCAGCTGTGTCAATGGACAGGTTACTCAGTTTGGCCAATCAGGCTATTTCCAATTCAGGAATGCCCTCTGAAGCCAAACAGTGTCTATCTAAAACAGTGATCCCCTCAAAAAGTCCTGTTAGAGACAGCACAAAAGGCTTTCCTTCTCAAGTGGTCAGTATACTGAAAGGAATAAGCCTGGAGATACTTGATGACATCTCACCCTAGCCATAAGATAACAGGCAGGAGGGAATTAGGTCAATTTATGAAGAGCTTCCCCAGTGGCTCTGCGGTTTTACCACCTGCAATGAAGGAGACACAGGTAAGATTTGTGGGTCAGAAAGATCCTCTGAAGGAGGAAATGGTACACACTCCAGTATTCTTGCCTGGGAAATCCCATGGTCAGAGGAGCCTGGTGGGCTACAGTCCACGGAATTGCAAAGAGTTGGACATGACTGAGTGAGCACACAGCACATAAAGAGCTTCAAAGACAAGTAAATATGAGACATGGATGAAAAGAGTTATTAAAAGCATCTGTCCCTCTAGAATCAGTACTGTTCTAAAATATAGAGCAAAATGGGTTTTAATTTTATTTTAATAGAATTCAACAAATATTGATGTGCCAAAGACTATTATATGTTTGTGTGAAGAAGACTGCAATTAAATTGGTTCCAAGAGCCTGGTGCCAGTATGCTCCCAAAACAGGCACATCTCTTTTCCAAACTTCCAGCCAAACACAGACTTAAGTGGAGGTTCATGAGCCACTCCTTTCTCAGAAGGCTACTGTAAATCACAGGGAATCTTCCTAGGACACCAACCATTCCTATAATCGTCAGTTCCCCAACCAAGGGACTCAACAGGCTCCTGGATCTGGAGGAAGTTCATATTTTGCAAGTCCATACTCACACTCTGCTGCCCCCAATCCATATACAGACGTCTAAAGAGAGAATGCCACCAGTGAGCAGAAAGGACATGCTTCCTATCAATAACACAACTCTTTCACCTTTCTAGCTTTCTTACTATATTGATTGACCAAAAATATCCCCACTTAATCACACTTAGTATTTCTGGGGCTTCCCCAGTGGCTCCCATGAAATTTCCCCATAAGCCCTAAAATATTGACAGTTTATCTAAGCTCAGACAGAACATAGGCTACTAAGAATTAATGGGTAGGTATATGGGCAAATACTATTTAGTAAGCATACTGACTGGCATGAGGCCCATAGGAAGATATCTAGGTAGAAGGTAGTATCTGACCGTCTTTACATTACATGTAAGACCTGACCAGTAAAAAGCAGGAAAAATGCCTCCCAGGCCTTTTTCATCATGAGGAAAGTCATTTTTCCATTGTTTCCTAACTCCCTTAATCTCCATTTGCCAGAATGTTCTGGTGGCTCAAAAGGTATCTGAGAATCTGCCTGCATGGAAGAAAGCCTTGATCCCTAGGTCTGGAAGATCCCCTGGAGAAGGGAATGGCAACCCGTTTCAGTATTCTTGTCTGGAAAATTCCATGGACAAAGGTACAGTCCATGGGGTCGCAAAGAGTTGGACACAACTGATCAACTAACACTTTCAACCTCCATTCAAGGGAATTCACTGGATATTTTAACATTGCCTTTTACTTTCAGCCCATAGAGAAGTTACTCTTTCCGTGAATGCCACTACTCTTTCCTGGACATCAAACTGAGTAAATCTCTGTAAAACACCCTATGACTCCACAGCTTACTTTGTATCCCACTGGGAAAGGCCTGGCTGGAAAACTAATTGTGGTAACAGGTCTCCTGTCCTGACAATGATGCCAAGTATATTAGAGGCATTCCTCACTGTGAAGAGACTTGACCCCACATAATGCATGAGGAGCTTTTGTATTGCCAGGGTATTCTTACCACCTTTTTCTTGACTCAGGGACACAATCCAAGCAACGTAAAAACCTGAACCTGAGGCTGTCCACTTGCCTCAGAACTTATCCTTTTGCTTGTCCCATTTTGAGCTCCAGGGTCATGTACATGCACTCTCCACCTTTTCTTATCAAGGATTTTAACTTTTGGAGTTCCACTGTGCTCATACCATACAGGTCAATATCACTCTGTTCCACACTGGAGCCAGGGAAAGACCACTCAACCACCTATTTGTCCCAGAGAAGATAAATACATTCTTTTTAAAAATTCTCTTTAACATTTTTAAAAATATCTTGAATGTAATTGAATGGAATGAGGATTTCAAAGAAAGATTTTTCTACCAATGATCTCTTAAGAGTCAATGAATATGAATGTGTCCATATTTCTTTGACACAATCAAAATGAGAAATAAGTGAAAAAACAAACTTTACAGGATTAGATGTGGAATTAATAAAGCAGCCCTGGAAAACTGCCAGACAGTTTCCAGAGATGGCATGTCTCTAGTGCTCATTCCCTTCTCATACCCAACGTCCTCAAAAAAAAATGAGACTGTACTCACAAAGAAAATATATTATCCCAACCACATGAGGGGGTTGAGTCAATTGATATATTTAAATGTAAAAATAGTCCTAATATCCAATATATTAAGAATAGATATTCTGGTCAGTCTATGCATGCATATATATAAAGCCACTTACACCAAATATAGATAAACATGCACACAGACAAAGAATGGTCTCTGGGTGCTCAAGATCACTATTGCTTTTCTTGCTTCTAAGTCTTGCATGTGAGTTAAATCCAAGATCGGTGGGTTTGGAAACCCATGTATTTCCAGCAACCAATCTGTGAATGTGAGTATGTCACTGGTGGGGAGGGAAAAGAAAATTTAATTAGGTATTCTAGGCAAATCAAGCCACCCATGAGTGTATTTTCTGGACATGATGGTATTTTTACTGCCAGGGAATCACTATATGATGTTATTTTCCTAAGTTAATATATTTATTGAACAAAAGTTTGACCAAAGCAGGTGGCAAAAGTCAGCTTTTATTTCTTCAGCTGAGGGGGTGGTTCAGAGGGAGGCATCACTTTGGAGCTGTCATATATGAATGGCTGTAGCTTCTTAAATTGGCTAAAAATGATGCTGTTAGAGTGGCAGTAAGAAACCTAAAGTAAAAAAAATGAAACCTGCCTGGCAAAATCTGAAAAGCTTTCCAGGAAAACAGACAGTTTCATACACCATGCCGTTGCTATTAAAGATTAACTCATTTTCATAAGTAAAAATGTTCCAGATAGTCAGTAATGAAAATAATTATCAGCATTAACTATATCAGACAGCAATAGTCAATAAAGCAGTTCGCATTATGAAAGCACTGTCAACAATACAGAAAATTTATAGCCTGATCACTATCAAGAAAATTATCATCAAAATGAGAGAGGCTAAAATATGTACCAAAGAACACCAGCTGGTTAAACTGGACAGAAATGTTTCTTCTCACCATTCTTGTCCAGCTAATTCTTATTCATCTTTTAAGACTGATTTTACAATCAGGTCCTTTGGGAAGCAGGACCCAATCTGCCACACTTTCCTCCACCCAGTCCCACACTGCGCTGGGTGGAACTTAGCTGCACTCCATGCTCCTCCAGTAGAACAGTGGAACAGTCTATTAGCACAGGCTCCCCACCTCGGTAGTGAGCTGTTGAGAGCCCTGTATTCTTGTCTTTGTTTTCCTAGTACTTGGCCCCATTGGCGGTGAGTAGGATTTCAATAAGTGTTTGGTAGATTGGTATTGAATGTCATCAGTGGGGATGAAGAATAATGGAAGCTAAATAAGGAAAAGCTATGTAGATGCAGATTCTTATGACCCAACAGAAGCAGAGTTATGGTGGGCAATGGTCTCTCTTATGCCCAGCACCTCTTTTTCCAGAACTGCCCTTCCCTTACCCTGTGTGATTCTGGGACATCTTCCCTTGATCTTGCCAAACAAGGTCCATCTAGTCAAAGCTATGGTTTTTCCAGTAGTCATGATGTGAGAGTTGGACTATAAAGAAAGCTGAGTGCCGAAGAATTGATGCTTTTCAACTGTGGTGCTGGAGAAGACTCTTGAGAGTCCCTTGGACTGCAAGGAGATCAAACCAGTCAATCCTAAAGGAAATTAGTCCTGAATATTCATTGGAAGGACTGATAATGAAGCAGAAACTCCAATACTTTGGCCACCTGATGTGAAGAACTGACTCATTGGAAAAGACCCTGATGCTGGAAAAGATTGAAGGCAGGAGGAGAAGGGGACGACAGAGGATGAGATGGTTGGATGGCATCACCAACTCGATGGACACGAGTTTGAACAAGCTCTGGGAGTTGGTGATGGACAGGGAAGCCTGGTGTGCTGCAGTACATTGGGTCGCAAAGAGTTGGACATGACTGAGTGACTGAACTGAATTGAACTTCCCTTGACCTTAGCCATGTGACCCAAGCAGGGTACAGAATTAGTTGAAGAACTGGACATAAAAGTCAACCATAGCTGATCAGAACCTTTTTTTGAAATATACCACTTAGACATAAGGTGAGAAAGGATCTTTCTTCTTTTAGAACTCAAACTTTAAGCCTACCAGCTTCTACCTTATCCTCCTTGTGGGAAGAATGTATGTGAACCAGAGGAACAGCCAAAAAGAAAAGCAAGACACACTAAGAAATAAAGTCCAAGCAAGCTTCAGATACATATGAGCTGCATTTACATATGCAATGCATACTCTGTTTTGTTTCTGTTAGGATAAAAAGTGGTTTGCTACTTGGATCCCGAAGAGTCACATCTATGCAATAAACCTACATTAAAATGTATAGTAAACCAAGTTCTCACATTTGTGATCTCTCTTTGTCCCCAAATTATCTCCAATGATTGGCATTTTTATTTCTCCAATTCTAAAGATGAATAAATTGAGGCTCAAAGTGATAAAACATCATGCTTAAGACCTCACAGGGAAAATGTTTACCTGAATATTCTGATTTCAAGTGTGTGTGATATTCTTCAAGTGTGATAATGCAAATCAGTACATATTTCTGCTTTAGGCTGGAGTCAAGATTCTAGCTCAAATTTACAAAAGCACAAAACGTGCTATTGTATCAATGTATAGCAAGGTGACCCAGGCTGAGCCTACCCTGAGAGTGAGGGCAGGAGAACAATAACTGTCCTCATTTCTGGGCAGAGTCCGGGATGGTTTTTTGCTCAGAGAAGAGTATTTTAGCAGCCCCAAGTGTGCAGGGCTTTGTTCCTGAGTATATTTCTGGGACATCTCAGAAATGTTTTGATGGAGGTTGATGACTGAGAAGCTGTGTAAACTGTGTGATGAACAAGGAAATTTTATGTATAAAGGCTCATTTGTACCCACAATTGGGTAAAACTTGAGCAATTCAGGTTAAATTTGTCTTCCTCGAATGACCTGTTTGAGTTTTAGGAAGTAAACAGAGATAGAAATATATTTACTCAAAAATGTTTTCACAACTGTCTTTTTAAAGGATGCTTTTATCTAGAATAGAGAAAGTACTAGCTAGGAAGAGTAGTATATCTAGAAAGATTAATTATTTTATGTTAAAGCAAGATAACTTGGTTGAACTTCAAAATGCAAGATAAACTGGCTGTATCATCTTGATCAACCTCTCTGAATTTCAGGTTCCTCACGTGTACAATTAATATACTAATTATTACTCTCAGGATTATGTGCAAATATTTAATAGGTTAATTTGTACAAATGCACATAATTAATGTTAGGATAGCATAAATATTAGCTGTTGAACCTTGCTTGTGATACCACATTCAACATGATTTTGCTTGTAACACTCCTTAGATTGAAAGATTTTTTTTTTCTGGGTTAAAAAAATAACTTCAGTAACCATTTCTTTTAGTTCTTCAAATAGAAACCACTGCCTAGAGATAAGTTGTCTTTGGTTAAGTTTATATATCAACACATGTATCTATAGTATACACTAACTACAGAGATATACAGAACATGAATTGAATAAAGGAAAGCTCTCAGAAAGATTTTTCATTTCAAATGTTCTACTTTAATTTATGCAGTAATGAAAAAAATCTTAGTAACTAATGTACTTTTGTGCATAGGGAACAATTCCATCATATCTGTAGGCTTCTACCTTCTCTCTCTCTCTTTTTTTTTTTTTTTTTGTTAGAATATGAGAACTGAAGTTCTTCAACTGGAAGGTAAATCTCTGCTCAGGACACAAACCGAAATAACCCAGCCTGCCAGTACAAAGGACTTGCATGCTCTCTGACAGGTGAGGTCTGGCACTGAATTCAACCACCTGGCAAGGCCAATGTGGCTTCCTGACCTGGATTCTCCTTCCAGGGTTGCTGTCCTCCAAATCCTCTTCTAGCCCCAAATCTCTCAATATTTGTCCAAACCTTTGGAAAGTTCTGCCTGCTGGAATTAGAGTCCTGCCCTACAGCCATGATTTGCACTGATAAAGGCACTGGGTTATAAGGAAGAAAGGGGTAGGAAGAGCAGTGCTAATCACCCCCACTGCTGTTGTTGTTGTTTCCTTGCTAAGTCCTGTCCAATTCATTTGTGACCCCATGGACCATAGCCTGCCAGGCTCCTCTGTCCATGGAATTTCCCAGGCAAGAACACTGGACTTCCTTCTCCAGAGGATTTTCCCAACCCAGGGACTGAAACCATATATCTTGTATTAGCAGAAAACTCTTTTATCACTGGGCCACCAGGGAAGACCATAATCATTCCCATATTGTCTGTTATTTCAGCATTTCACTTTGACTATCCTCTTCCTTTCCTAATACATATACTATCACCTATCTCTGGTTTGGGTCCTGTTTTCACCCAGAGAGATTTGTTGCTGACTACAGTCAACAACAGGAGTGTAAACTGTGTGATTATTAGTATCACTGCAGCTCATAACTCCTGCTAACCTAAACAAAACTAGGAACCAGTGGCTATCAATCTCAGCCTTGTGCAAACAAGAGTTTGCCACAGTCCTATACATGTTATGATTTGGACTTGCTGCCACTTCTTTGAGAGTCAACCCTACACCATGTGAGTCTCCTCCTGTGCTAGGGAAACGGATTACTTCCCCTATTTTTCTTGGCCTACTGTAAAATCCCTGCAGTATCCAAAGCCAAGAACACAAAGATTTTGAAAAGATCCACACTAAATAGGATGTTTAAAAATAATTCATTTCTTTCATCAGTAAACAAGCTTTATAGTTCCTATTAGCTATTTCTACCATACAAGAGAAAAAAGAAAAATCATTTTAAAGATAATAAGTTTTCAAATCAAAAAGTAACACAGTTCTGTGACAGAAAATGTAAAAAAAAAGGGGGAGGAGGGTCTAAAGTAAAAAGACTCATTACACCCATCAAATACACAGAATTATTCATTATATCCAGCTCAGAGAATATAAAGCTTCTTGCAAATACACAAAAATGTGTACATTACACTAGCCACTTCACAAATCACAACCTGTCTCCCCATGGATATATCTGGTCCTCATATTATTTGATTCTCAATGAATAGCTAAAGAAAGAAAATATTGATGGGCCTAGTAAGTGTATCTGCCAAAGAGTGCACAGCAGGAAGACAGAAAATCTGGGTTTAGTTTCTATTTTCTTGCCCTAATTTACTGAGTGAACTTGGAAAAGTTCTTTGCCTTTTCTGGACTTGACTCACCTGTAATACAGGAGAGCTGAAATTAACACCCTCTAAGTTCTTGAGTATATCCAAATAAGTAAAAATCAGCAACTTAAAACCATGATAAGGTACCATCTCACAGCCATCAGAACAGCCATTATCAAAAAGACAACAAACAGTACCACCTTTCTAGATTCCATACATACGCGTTAATATACAATATTTGTTTTTCTCTTTCTGAGTTACTTCACTCTGTATAGTAGGCTCAAGGTTCATCCACTTCATTAGGACTGACTCAAATGTGTTCTTTTTATGGCTGATTAATATTCCGTTGTATATATGTACCACAACTTCTTTATCCATTCATTTGTCAATGGACATCTTAGGTTGCTTCCATAGCCTAGCTATTGTAAATAGTGCTGCAACAAACACTGGGGTACCTGTGTCTATTTCAATTATGGTTTATGGTACTGATGAACCTACTTTCAGGGCAGCAACAGAGATACAGACATAGAGAACAGATTTGTGAATACAGTAGGGGAAGGAGAGGGTGGGATGAATTGAGAGAGTAGCAAAGAGACATAAACATTACCATATAGAAAATATATAGCCAGTGGGAATTTGCTGTATGATGCAGGTAGCTCAATCTAGTGCTCTGTCTCAACCTAGACAGGTGGAATTGGTGGGAGGTGGGAGGGAGATTCAAGAGGGAGTGGACATATATTTATCTATGGCTGATTCATGTTGCTGTATGACAGAAACCAACACAATATTGTAAAGCAATTATTGTCCAATTAAATTTTGTAAAAAGACAACAAACAATAACTGTTGCCCAGGATATTGAGAAAAGGGAACCCTAGTTTACTATTAGTGGGAATGTTAATTGGTACAGCCACTATGGAAAAACAGTATGCAAATTTCCCCAAAAATTAAAAACAGAAATACCATGTTGTTGTTGTTATTGTTAAGTCATGTCCAACTCTTTGCAACCCCATGGACTATAGCCTGCCAGGCTCCTCTGTCCATGGGACTCTCCAGGTATAAGAATACTAGCATGGGTTGCCATTTCCTTTCCAGGCAATCTTCCTGACCCAGGGATTGAACCCACATCTCCTCTGTCTCCTGTATCGGTAGGCGGACTCTTTTACTACTGAGCCACCAGGAAAGCCTGAGAACTACTATATGATACAGCAATTCCACTCCTGAGTATATATCTGAAGAAAATGAAAATACTAATTTGAAGAGATACATGCACCTTGAGGTTCACAGCACCACTGTTTACAATAAGTATCAAAGATACAGATTAACAACCTAAGAATATTACTCAGTCATAAAAAAGAATGAACTTCTGTTATCTGCAACAACATGGATGAACGTAGAGGGTTTTCGCTTTAGTGAAATAAGACAGAGAAACACAAACTCTGTATGTTTTTCCTTATATGTGGAACCTAAACAACAAAAAAAGCAAATGAATATAATAAGATAGGAACAGACTCACAGATACAGAATTAGTGGTTACTGGTGAGGAGAGGGGTAGGTGGAAGGGGAAGCTAAGGGAAGGGGATTAAGAGGTACAAACTATTAGGTGTAAAATAAATAAGATACAAGGATGCAATGTAAAGAATAAGAAATGTAACTAATATTTTATAATAACTTTAAATGAAGTATAATCCATGAAAATATCTAATCATTATGTGGTATACCTGAAACTAATACAACATTGTAAATCAACTGTACTTCAATTTAAAAACAAAAATTTTAAGTACTAAGATGCTGTGGGTCTGTGATTTTCTAAACTGTTAACATTAAAATACTAAATTCTAAATAAAAGTTGAGCTAGGGGCATAACAAAATAGATACCAGATGCAAAACTGTATTATGAGACAGAGCAACTTATTAAAAACAAAGCATGTAAACTTAATAGACTAGTGAGTAGAATTACCCTTTGTTTTCTGAGCATGCAGGGTAAGATTTTTTTTTTTCCTTTGTAATGGCACTAAGGGCATCAAGAAGAGTGAGAGATAATAGAAGAAAAATAAATTATGCCATAAGCTGATGAAGCTTAAATGCTTGGATGAAAATGTTTTCTCCATTTTACTATACACTACGTAGTCACTGTTGTTTTTGGCAAGTGTGTGGATGTTACTCTGGAGAAGGAAATGACAACTCATTGCTCTGTTCTTGCCAGGAGAATCCCATGGACAGAGGAGCCTGGCAGGCTACAGTCCCATAGGGTCACAAAGCATCAGACACGACTAAGTGACTTAGCACAGCGCATGGATGTAACTGGAATTACATTAAGGAACACAACTCTAAATTTCTTTTATGACTTTTGTTCCTTTTGCAGCAGATACGTTTTATTGTTGTTGTTGTTGTCAAGCACTGAAGTATACAGGAATGATCTCTCCCTGTGGCTTTATCATTTCTTAAGGAGAGTGCTGGCTTGATAATCCACAGTACATGCACGTGCACACACATGACCCTGTTTGAGAATATTTCTAAAATGCCAGAAGAGCCTGTTTTTATTTTAATGCTTACACTACACAAATTCAAGATCAATGTTATAATCAGGGATCCAATTTAATCCCCTCTCACCATTAAAATTTGCTTTGTGGAATTTTCCTTACCATTCTTGTTATTCTCTTTCATATTTTTAGAATTCCAAACAGAATCTATCTAATTCAACTATGTTGGCAGCCATAGGACGCACTCTATTTACTTAATCCAAGGTTCCAGGAATAATTAAAATATATTTTCTTCAAATTTTATATTGTTTGCCACAACTGTATAAAAGCATTGCTGGGTTTCCCAGGTGGCTCAGTGGTAAAGAATCTGCCTGCCAATTCAGGAGACTCAGGAGACGTGGGTTTGATCCCTGGGTCAGAAAGATCCCATGAAACAGGAAATAGCAATCCATTTCAGTATTCTTGCTTGGAAAATTCCATGGACAGAAGAGCCTGGTGGGCTGCAGTCCATGGGGTTGCAAAGAGTCAGACATCACTGAGCACACACGTACATTGTTTTTATGCTATTTATGCCAATTTATGAGGTGATTTCCTTTTTTATTCTTATCTTTAATCCTTATCTAATAATTGTATATTTGAATCCTAAACTAGAAATATATGTATTTCTTATTTCTTTTTAGTTCTTTGCTTTGTTCTATTTCTAATACATTTTTCTTTTCCATTTTTTTTGGGGGGTTGCTGGTCTTAACAGCAGCTGAAGTCAGTCCTATTACTCAATGTTATATGCTGTTTCAGCATCAAGCACACTCCACCCTTGAGAGTTCATATTTCACAAGTGATGAGATCTGTGTGTATAGGGTTGGAGGATGGGGAGGTAAGGAGGAGAGACTGTGTATAGATTCGTATAAGGAATTGGGGCTTCCTTTAGGGTGAAACCCCATATAAACACATTATTGTTAGTACACTTGAAGACCTGGTTAAACTGGAAAACCAGAGGTAGAAAGACTTTTTGTTTTTAAATATGGAAACAGAAGAAGCCATAACTGAAAATAAAGTGGGGTTCCTGGATAGTCAGTCTCCTGTGTTTTTGGTTGGTGAAAGTCAATGGAATCCTTTCATAGCAAGCAAAAGTTGGCTACAGGGGCAGCTGACATTGGAAACACAGCACAGAGCTCGTGTTTTGTGGAGTTTATTGACTGCTTCCCAAACAGAAGAAATAAACAGAGAGCTGGGTTTTTAATTTTAGGATCTATTTGCACCCTATTAAATTAGAGAACCCAAATGACGTCTGCCTGGAGGAACTCCTGGCTGCATGAGCACTTTCTTTCCTAGCCTGACAAAAGATGATTCAGTTCTAAGTAGGCACATATCACCCCCTGGGCCAGAACTGCAGTCGCTAGGATGAAACACAAAATATTGATGTTGCCATTGTGTCTGTGACAATGTCTTATCTCTGCCAGCTATGCAGTTTCAGTTCAATCTGAAGAAGCTTATGAGAAAAACAAATTGACAATCACTAACTACCAAGTCTGCTAAATTGTGACTTGAACTGGGAGGCCTACAGCTTCCTCACTAACATGAAACCAGATGAATTTCCTTTTAAACTTTATTTTTCAATCTTATCGAACTTTCCAAAAATATTCTTCCTATCTATTAACAATTTACATAATTTATCAATATATTTATTCTGTCTTCTATCTTAAGAATGAGAGTTCAAAGACAGCAAGGAAGTTTTCTGTATTTATAAGGACCAGGATGGTACCTATTGTAATAGTGAAAGAAAGTGAAGTCACTCAGTTGTGTCTGACTCTTGGTGACACCATGGACTGTAGCCCGCCAGGCTCCTCTGTCCATGGGATTCTCCAGGCAAGAATATTGGAGTGGGTTGCCATTTCCTTCTCCAGGGGATCTTCCCAACCCAGTGATCAAACCCGGGTCTCCCGCACTATATGCAAACTCTGTCCTCTGAGCCACCAGGGAAGTCCTATTACATAGTAATTACACAATTAATGCTTTCAAAAAGAGTAAAGTCACACTCTCTCTCACTCTCTCTCTCTCTCTCACACACACACACCTGAGAAAGCTGGTGTGCTTGACTTTAGAATGATGAATTTTTAGCAACAAGTTTGCTCTATACTGTTCTTATGCCTTCTATGTAATGGATGAACTATTAATACAAATATACAACCTTGTATCTGTGAAGCAGCAGGAGGCAATCAAGTGTGGATTTTTTTTTTCTTCTTGAAACAACTAATGTATATATGATTTCATGAAACTTTATAGATTTTAAAACAGTTTCCAGATCATTTGAACATTGCATTAAATACCAGACTTATATAACTAGAGCTAAATATTAATCAGAAGACAGCTAATGATGTCTAGCTTTCAGAGTTAAATGTTTCTGTTTAATGTAATGTTGACATAGAATAATGCTGATATTTCATGATTGTTTTCTTTCACTTAGGTGGCAACATAACAGTTAAAAATTTAAAGGCCAGTTTTAAGAGACTTATTTTACTGTAATCTCAGAAAGGCTACAATTTAATGAGAGAATGAAATTATTCTTTTCTGTAATGATTCACATCTTTGTTCTTCCCCAAACTGAGATTTTGTGAACAAATTATGCTTTTAATAGTGTTCTCATATTGTGGGGCCAGCTACCCATTTAAATTCAAATAACTTATTCTAAGACAGAATCCATTCACAATGTAGTATATTTAACACAAAAATATTCCCTATATACTCTGTGTTGCTGCTGCTGCTGCTAAGTTATGTCAGTCGTGTCTAAATCTGTGCGACCCCAAAGACGGCAGCCCACCAGGCTCTCCCATCCCTGGGATCCTCCAGGCAAGAACACTGGAATGGGTTGCCATTTTCTTCTCCAGTGCACGAAAGTGAAAAGTCAAAGTGAAGTCACTCAGTCGTGTCCAGCTCTTAGCGATCCCAGGGACTGAAGCCTACCAGGCCCCTCCGTCCATGGGATTTTCCAGGCAAAAGTGTACTGGAGTGGGGTGCCATTGCCTTCTCCCACACTCTGTGTTATATGTATTAAACATTTATATACATAATATGTGTGTATGTAATATGTTATATCTTTATCTATATATTACCAAAAGCATGAACAACAAAAGAAAGAATTGACATATTGGTCTAAATTGAAATTAAAACTTCTTCTGCATCAAAAGTGAAAGTGAAAGTCGCTTAGTCATCCGACTCTTTGTGACCACATGGACTATACAGTCTATGGAATTCTCCAGCCCAGAATACTAGAGTGGGTAGACTTTCCCTTCTCCAGAGGATCTTCCCAACTCAGGCGTTGAACCCAGGTCACCTGCACTGCAGGCGGATTCTTTACCAGCTGAGCCACAAAGGAAGCCCTCTGAATCAAAAGACATTATCAAAAAAGTGAAAAGTCAATCTACAGAATGGAAGACAGGATTTACAAATCATATATCCTGTAAGAGTCTAGCACCCAGAATATATCAAGAACTCTTACAAGTCAATAAGCACAAGTCACACAATGCAATCACAATATGGACAATGGCCTTTAATATGTATTTTTCCAAAGAAGATATATTAACTACCAATAAGAAAATGAAATGATGCTCAGCATCACTGGTCACCTGGAAATGAAATCAAAACCACTTCAGAACAACTAGTATGACTATAATTAAAAAAACAAAAAATAGCCAAGATAGGTAAGGAAATGAGAAACTGGAACCCTTATATACATCACTAGTGAAAATGTGGTTTGGCTATTGTGGAAAACACTTTGGCAGTTCCTCAAAAAGTCAGACACAGAACTATCATGACCCATAAAACCCACACCTATGTATAGAACCAAAAGACTTGAAAACAGACACTCAAATGAATACATATACCCTTATGTTCATAGTAGTAATATCAAAACAGCTTAAAGATGGGAACAGCCCAACTGTCCTTCAGTGGCTGAATAGATAAACAAATTGTGGCAAATACACACAATGGAAAATTACTTAGGCATTAGAAAAGATGAATAATAGTAACTTATAATCAATCTTTTTGTCGTTATAGTTCATATGCTTTCCATTACCCTAGACTAAAAATAAGATCTGGGTTTTAGAGAACTCATACAAGGTAGGGGTTTTTCCCCTACATCTTTATTGGTACAGAGCAAACAAGAGAGCAGTCCCAGGAGGTAAGACACAAGCGAAACTGAGCATTCAATAGAATCAGGAATCAGGATTAAGAGACACCTTAAAAAACAAGACCTTAGGAATGCCAGCAGTCTAAGTGAAAACACTAAAATACTGCCCTCTCCTTTTACACATACAGAAACAGAATATACATAATGGGGCTTCAGCCAAGTTTATTCAACTATGATGTAGATAGTTGTATGATGTATGATGTAGATTGGAGAAGGCAATGGCACCCCACTCCAGTACTCTTGCCTGGAAAATCCCATGGACGGAGGAGCCTGGTAGGCTGCAGTCCATGGGGTCGCTAAGAGTCGGACATGACTGAGCGACTTCACTTTGACTTTTCATTTTCATGCATTGGAGAAAGAAATGGCAACCCACTCCAGTATTCTTGCCTAAAGAATCCCAGGGGTGGGGGAGCCTGGTGGGCTGCCGTCTATGGAGTCTCACAGAGTCGGACACGACTGAAGCAACTTAGCAGTAGCAGCACATGTAGATTTAAATGGATGACTTCAATTAACTATTTTTTGTTATTCCAATGGGAAAGACTTTGCAAGCCAATAAGCAGACATACAAACAGAGATTAAAAAAAAAAAAAAAAAAAGACACACTGTGGATATCTACAGGTACCTTGGTATAGTTAGACCATCAGTTCTGAAGCCAGTATAGTAAATGATGAGGCTAACTGGAGAGGAGAACCCATTTCAAAGAGATGGAAAGCTTTAAATGGATTGAGAAGGATAATGGAACCACCCATAATAATAACGAGCCTCTGAGTTGTGAGAAGAAAAGTGATATATCAGATTTATGACTTAGCAAAACCATTTGGTACTATGGATAACATACTACAAAGAGAACAGGTATTTAACACAGTTTTAAAAGACCACTCATGAATCAGTTTAGTAACAGGATCAGCAACCCTTTGGTTATCTAATACCTGAGCAGTTTCATTCAAAATTTTCTTTAGAGGCCTAGAATCCTTGCCAGAATAAAGGACCAAAGAGTGAGAAACTGCTGCCTGGAAAAATGGAAACCCGGATTCAAGTTAAAAAAGACAAAACCACAGAAGGATGACTTTGGTATTTTCTTTTAACTAATGAAAACATCAAAAATTGCTAATACCCACAGTTTTCCAGGAAGAAAGAATTGCTTTGCATGGGGCTTTCCTGCCAGTTTTCTTTTCCTTTACCTTTAAAAAGAATTTTTGGGGCACTCTGTACTCTATAAATTCAGTATTTGAATAATTATTTGTTTTACCTTTATAAATTCATGGACACTGAATTTTCTTTGTAAAAACAATGTTACTGTAGGTTGACAACTGAGAGAGCCAAAAAATTAAGATCAATAAAAATGTAGTTCTATGTACTCCAAAGACAGAAAGGAAGATCTTTAAACTATGATAAATTAGGGGGTGGGGTAGAGTCATAAACATATAAGAATATTCTGAATATAATTAAGCACTGAATTACCTAAGATTAATTTTTAAAATTCTCTACCCAAAAGAGAGCTTTTATATTATGCTTTTAGAAATAAAGCAAACAGAAAGAAGAAATGTTCAATGATTGAAAAAGATCAAAAAGAAGGCAGACCTATTCACATTCTTTTCTCTATCAGGTAGTTAGAAAAAATTATTAAGAGGAAATTATTCTAATCCATAAACATAGGATATTTTTCTATTTATTTGTGTCTTCCTCAATGTCTCTCATCAATAATTTATAGTTTTCAGTGTATAGATCTTTAAGCTCAATGGTTAAATTTATCCCTAAGTATTTTTTAATGCTAGTATAAAGGGCTACCCTGGTAGCTCAGCTGGTAAAGAATCTACCTGCAATGCAGAAGACCCCAGTTCAATTCCTGGGTCAGGAAGATCCACTGGAGAAGGGATAGGCTACCCACTCTAGTATTCTTGGGATTCCCTGGTGGCTCAGATGGTAAAGAATCTGCCAGCAATGTGGGAGACCTGGGTTTGATCCTTGGGTTGGGAAGATCCTCTGGAGAAGGGAATGGCAGCCCACTCCAGTATTCTTGTCTGGAGAATTCCAAGGACAGAGGAACCCAGTGGGCTGCACTCCATGGAATCACAGTCAGACATGACTGAAGGACATTCACTTTTATTTTTTGAAGCTACTATAAAGGGGACTGTTTTCTTCACTGCTTCTTCAGATAGTTCCCAAGTAGTATATAGAAACATAAGACATTTCTGTGTCATTTTGTATCCTTTAACTTTACTGAATTTGTTATTAGTTTTCAGTTTTATGGTGGAGTCTTAAGGGTGTTCGATATATAAGATTATGTCAACTATAAATAGAAATACTTTCATTTCTTCCTTTCTGATTTGAATGACTTTTAATTTTCTTTCTTGCCTGATTGCTCTAGCCAGGACTTCTAGTACTATATTGATTAGAAGTGGTCAGAGAGAGCATCCTTATCTTGTTTATAATTTTAGAGGAAAAGATTTCAGCTTCTCACTATTGAGTATGATGTTAACCATGGTCTTACCTTATATAGCTTTATCATACTTCAGTAAATTCCTTCTATACCTAAGAGCTTTTAATTTGTTGAGTTTTTATCATGCAAGGGTGTTGAATTTTATCAAATGGTTCTTGTGTATCTATAGAGATAATCATACAATTTTTATCCTTTATTATAGCCAATGCAATCTTAAGCAAAAAGAACAAAGCTGGAGGGAATTGCACCATCTGACTTCAAAATACACTATAAAGCTATGGTAATGAAAACAGCATGGTACTGGCATAAAAACAGACATACAGAAAATGGAAGAGAATAAAGATCCCTGAAATATATCCACACCTTTACAGTCAATTAATTTTTGACATTAGTATCAAGAATACAGTATAGGGAAAGGACAGTATCTTCAATATATGGCCATGAAAAAGTTGAATGTTATTCACATTCAGAAAAATGAAACTGGATTCTTATTTCACATCATCTACAAAATCAACTCAAAATCGATTAAAGACTTAATATGAGACCTAAACCTATAAAACTACCAGGAAAAAAGCCTTTTGATACTGTCCTTGGTAATAACTTTTGGATATGACCCCCAAAACACGGGCAACAAAAGTAAAATTAGACAAACTGTCTGCCTCATATTAAAAAGCTCTTTCACAGCAAAGGAAACGATCAAGAGAGTAAAAGAATAACCTAAGGAATGGGAGATAATATTTGAAAACCATGTATCTATATAAGGGGTCAATATCCAAAATACATAAGGAACTCAAAAAACTCAATAGCGAAAATAATAATAATAACCTGATTAAAATATGTGCCTGAATTATGCATTGTTCAAAAAAAGACATATAAATGGCCAACAGGTATATGAAAAGATGCTCAATATTAATAATCATCAGGGAAAAGCAAATTGAAACCACAATCAGACATTATCTCACACCAGTGAGAATATTTACTATCAAAAAGTGTTGGTGAGGATGTGGTAAAAAAGGAATCCTCGGGCACTGTTCCTAGGAATGCAAATTGGTTCAGCCATAATGGAGAACAGTATGGAGAGTCCTCAAAAAACTGAAAATATATCTACCATATGATCCAGCAATACCATTTCTGGGTATATGTCCAAAGAAAATGAAATCAATATCAAAGAGAAATACTTGCACACCCACGTTAATTGTACCATAATTCACAATAACCAAGATATGATAAAAACATAAGTGTCCATGATGGATGAATGAATAAAGAAATGTGACTTCTTTCTATCTCTCATACACGCAACGGAATATTATTCAGTCTTCAAGAAGAAGGAAACTATGTATTTGGGACAACATGGATGAACCTGGATGATGCAATGCTAAATGAAATAAACCAAGCACAGAAAGACTACTACTTCATGATCTCACTTGCAGGTGGAATCTTAAAAACTCAAACTCAGAGAAATAGAGATTACGATGGTAGTGGCCAGGGACTGAGTGCATGGTGGTGTTAGTTCCCATTTTAAAATGAGATTTTAGATGAAAAGTACAAAGTTTGACCAATGCAGGATGAATAATTTCTGGAAATCTAATGTACAGCATATTGACTAGAGATAATAATACAGAGTGCCTGATGAACTATGGACGGAGGTTCGTGACATTGGACAGGAGATAGGGATCAAGACCATCTCCAAGAAAAGAAATGCAAAAAAGCAAAATGGCTGTCTGAGGAGGCCTTACAAATAGCTGTGAAAAGACGAGAATGAAAAGCAAAGGAGAAAAGGAAAGATATACCCATTTGAATGCGGAGTTCCAAAGAATAGCAAGGAGAGATAGCAAAGCCTTCCTCAGTGATCAATGCAAAGAAATAGAGGAAAACAATAGAATGGGAAAGACTAGAGATCTCTTCAAGAAAATTAGAGATACCAAGGGAACATTTCACACAAACATGGGCTCAAAAAAGGACAGAAATGGCAGGGACCTAACAGAAGCAGAAGATATTAAGAAGAGGTGGCAAGAATACACAGAAGAACTGTACAAAAAAGATCTTCATGACCCAGATAATCACAATGGTGTGATCACTCACCTAGAGCCAGACATCCTGGAATGTGAAGTCAAGTGGGCCTTAGGAAGCATCACTACAAATAAAGCTAGTGGAGGTGATGGAATTCCAGTGGAGCTATTTCAAATCCTGAAAGATGATGCTGTGAAAGTGCTACATTCAATATGCCAGGAAATATGGAAAACTCAGCGGTGGCCACAGGACTGGAAAAGGTCAGTTTTCATTCCAATCCCAAAGAAAGGCAATGCCAAAGAATGTTCAAACTACCGCACAATTGCACTCATCTCACACGCTAGTAAAATAATGCTTAAAATTCTCCAAGCCAGGCTTCAGCAATACATGAACCATGAACTTCCAGATGTTCAAGCTAGATTTAGAAAAGGCAGAGGAACCAGAGATCAAACTGCCAACATGGAATGGATATTTCGATGGATCACCGAAAAACCAAGAGTTCCAGAAAAACATCTATTTTTGCTTTATTGACTATGCCAAAGTCTTTGACTGTGTGGATCACAATAAACTGTGGAAAGTTCTTCAAGAGATGGGAATACCAGACCACCTGACCTGCGTCCTGAGAAATCTGTAAGCAGGTCAGGAAGCAACAGTTAGAACTGGACATGGAACAACAGACTGGTTCCAAATAGGAAAAGGAGTACGTTAAGGCTGTATATTGTCACCCTGCTTATTTAACTTCTATGCAGAGTACATCATGAGAAACACTGGGCCGGATGAACCACAAGCTGAAATCAAGATTGCCGGGAGAAATATCAATAACTGCAGATATGCAGATATAGAAGACACCACCCTATGGCAAAAAGCAAAGAAGAACTAAAGAGCCTCTTGATGAAAGTGAAAGAGGAGAGTGAAAAAGTTGGCTTAAAGCTCAACATTCAGAAAACGAAGATCATGGCATCTGGTCCCATCACTTCATGGCAGATAGATGGGAAAACGGTGGAAACAGTGGCTGACTTTATTTTTCTTGGCTCCAAAATCACTGCAGATGGTGATTGCAGCCATGAAATTAAAAGACGCTTACTCCTTGGAAGAAAAGTTATGACCAACCTAGACAGCATATTAAAAAGCAGAGACATTACTTTGCCAACAAAGGTCCATCTAGTCAAGGCTATGGTTTTTCCAGTGGTCATGTATGAATGTGAGAGTTGGACTGTGAAGAAAGCTGAGCGCTGAATAATTGATGCTTTTGAACTGTGGTGTTGGAGAAGACTCTTGAGAGTCCCTTGGACTGCAAGGAGATCCAACCAGTCCATTCTGAAGGAGATCAGTCCTGGGTGTTCATTGGAAGGACTGATGCTGAAGCTGAAACTCCATACTTTGGCCACCTCATGCGAAGAGCTGACTCATTGGAAAGGACCCTGATGCTGGGAAAGAATGAGGGCAGGAAGAGAAGGGGATGACAGAGGATGAGATGGGTGGATGGCATCATCGACTCGATGGACACGGGTTTGAGTGGACTCCAGGAGTTGGTAATGGACAGGGAAGCCTGGAGTGCTGCAGTTCTTGGGGTCGCAAATAGTCAGACACGACTGAGCAACTGAACTGACCTGAATAATACTGTACATTGTACCTGAAATATGCTAAAGAGTAGTTCTTAAATGTTCTCACTACAAAATTATTGATAACTGCATGAGGAGCTGATTACATTAATTAGTTTCACTATGCTTAACATTTTACAATGTATGCATATATCTATCCACATCACATTCTTCACTGAAAATACATACAATTTCTATTTATCAGTTTTGCCTCAATAAAGCTGGGGAAAAAAAGAGGAAACATAAGCTCAAGAATAGAAAAAAATAGAGAATCTAACCATTCCAAATTAGTTCAAGTGTTTGGGCACAGAAAAATCTATTTTAAGGAAATAAAAAAAGTGATTTTCAGGACTGATCATGAAACAATCATGAGTAATGTTTATGTAACTGTGCCAACTACAAATGGTTTTTACTGCAGGAAACACATTGCTCACATGAGGTGACTTCTGAAATAAAGGTGTTCAGCAGCTTTGGGTACATAAGTTTTAGGCTTGATGTCATAATTTAACAAAATTATTAGTCTTTGTTTCTCACTGTTTTTTCATTTTCCCATCCTCAATGTATTAGTTTTCATTAAAGTAAATGTTTGTCACTTTTTAGCTATATAATTGAAATCACAACTCTGAACTGTCATTTCTTCACAAAACTCTGTTCAATGTAACTGTGTATCTATCTTGCTCTCTTTATACCCATGGAGCAAAAGTCCTTCCCAGAACCAGCTTGCCCCTAAGCAGATGTCTCCTTAAATATTTTTTTTCACAATCTGATCACCTTCTCATCTCTATAAAAATCTGTGGCAGAGTAAAATGCCATAACCGTGCTTCATTTACATATTCATGCTTCATCCTTTAGGGGGTAGGGAAGAATATACTTTTCTTAATAATTGTAGCTTCTGAAAATATTGGGGTTCTATAAACAAATGATGGCTCAGCAGAAAGAATCTGCCTGCAATGCAGGAGACACAGGAGATGCAGGTTCAGTCCCTGAGTTGGGAAGATCCCTTAGAAGAGGAAATAGCAACCCACTCCAGTATCCATGCCTGGAAAATTCCACGGACAGAAAAACCTGGTGGGCTACAGGCAAAGGGGTTACAGAGTCAGACATGACTGAGCACACGGCATGTCTATACATCTATAAACAAATGAGGAAAGAGTCCTGTGTAGGTCTAACAGTATCATTTGCCAGAGTATTCATGAAAAATAAATAAATTTGTCAGAACACAAAGGTAAATAGTATGCATCTTTCTTAATTCTTTTTCTAAAGATTCATTAGGAAATTTTCAAACATTTTAAAAGTAAAGTGAATAATTTCAATGAAACCATCCCCAGTATCAATCCACCAGCTTTGATAATTTTCTACATTCTGCCAGTTTCTTTAATCTATACCACAACTGCACTCATCTCACACACTGGCAAAGTAATGCTCAAAATTCTCCAAGCGAGGTTTCAACAGTACGTGAACCGAGAACTTCCACAATGTTCAAGCCGGAACTTTAGATGTTCAAGCTGCTTTTAGAAAAGGCAGAGGAATCAGAGATCAAACTGCCAACATCCGTTGGATTGTAGAAAAAGCAAGAGAATTCCAGAAAAGCATATACTTCTGCTTCATTGACTACACTAAAGCCTTTGACTTCAGGCTTTAGCTGTTGTGTGGATCACAACAAACTGTGGAAAATTCTTAAAGAGATGAGAATACCAGACTACGTGACCTGCCTCCTGAGAAATCTGTATGCAGGTCAAGAAGCAACAGCTAGAACCAGACATGGAACAATGAACTGTTTCAAAATTGATAAAGGAGTACCTCAAGGCTGTATACTGTCACCCTGCTTATTTAACTTCTATGCAGAGTACATCATGCTAAATGCCTGGATGGATGAAACAGAAGCTGGAATCAAGATTTCTGGGAGAAATATTAATAACCTCAGATATGCAGATGACACCACTCTTATAGCAGAAAGCCAGGAGGAACTAAAGAGCCTCTCTTGATGAGAATGAAAGAGGAGCATGAAAAATTGGCTTAAAACTCAACATTCAAAAAATGAATCATGATATCTGTTCCCATCACTTCATGGCAAAGAGATGGGGAAACAATGGAAATACTTACAGACTTTATCTTCTTGGGCTCAAAAATCACTGCAGATGGAGACTGCAGCCATGAAATTAAAAGACGCTTGCTCCTTGGAAGAAAAGCTATGACCAACCTAAACAGCATTTTTTTTAGTTGTTTATTTTAATTGGAAGCTAATTACTTTACATTAGCTTCCAATTAAAATAATAAAAGCAGAGACATTACTTTGCCAACAAAGGTCTGTCTAGTCAAAGCTATGGTTTTTCCAGTAGCCACATATGGGTGTGATAGTTGGACCACGAATAAAGCTGAGAGCCGAAGGACTGATGCTTTTGAACTGTGGTGTTGGAGAAGACTCTTGAGAGTCCCTTGCACTGAAAGGAGATCAAAATAGTCAATCCTAAAGGAAATCAGTCCTGAATATTCACTGGAAGGACTGATGCTAAAGCTGAAGCTCCAATATTTTGGCCACCTGATGTGAAGGTCTGACTCATTGGGAAAGACCCTGAAGCTGGGAAAGATTGAAGGCAAGTGGACAACAGAGGATGAGGTGGTTGGATGGCATCACCGACTCAATGGACATGAGTTTGAGCAAGCTCCCAAAGTTGGTGATGGACAGGGAAGCCTGGTATGCTGCACTCCATGGTGTCGCAGAGTCAGACACGACTGTGTGACTAAACTGAACTGAACTGATTCTTACCTACTTTATGGGAATATTTAAAAGAAATACAGAAATCAAAATAATCCTTCCTTAAGTATCTGGGGTTTTTTTATGATTATCAGATGACCATATTCAAAAAGTCCAATAAGACTTTTATCACATTAAAAATCACATATAAAAAAAAAATAAATATAATGAATAAATAGTGGAAATAGTGAAGCTGCTCAGTCGTGTCCAACTCTTTGCGACCCCATGGACTGTAGACTGCCAGGCTCCTCCATCCCTGGGATTTTCCAGGCAAGAAGATTGGAGTGGGTTGCCATTTCCTTCTCCAGGGGATCTTCCAGACCCAGGGATACATGTATGAAATTTCCTAATTACAAAAATGCTTTTAACTTTTTATTTTAAAATAACTTTAGACTTACAGAAAAGTTGCAAAGATAGGACAAAAATGTTCCTGGCTTCCCTGGTTGCTCAGTTGGTAAAAAAAAAAAAAAAAAACTGCCTGCAATGCGGGAGAGCCAGGTTCAATCCCTGGGTCAGAGAGATCCCCTGAAGAAGGAAATGACAACCCATTCCAGTCTTCTTGCCTGGAGAACCCCACAGAGAGGAGACTGGCAGGCAACAGTCCAGGGGTCACAAAGAGTTCGACATGACCTAGCGATGGAACAACAACAAATGAGACTACGGGTGACCATATGACAACATTCAGGCTAATGTGAACAAAAGAAATGGGGGAAAGGTCCTTGCTATCATCATTTGAAAGACAGAGAACTTATCATCATCTTTTCTCTTTCCCCTTCAGCTAAGTTGAAATGTGTTCATTAGCAGTGACACAGGTGTAGCCGTACAGATGGGGGAAAACCCAAGAAGAGATCCAGTCTCAGGAACACAACAGGAAGTCCAGTCCTTAAAGAAGCAGGGTGAGCAGCACTACCTTCTGCCCTAGTCTGCCACCCACTTCTACACTATTAGTGAAAGACAGTATCTATATTGTCTGAGACTATAGTTTTTTCTCTCCTTTAAAAAACATGTAATTTCCAGTTATAGCAACTATAAATGAGATGCAGCAAGCATCTAAAAACTTAATCTACTCTGTTCATTTATACTTACTTACTATACTTACTTAACTTACATTTATACTTACTTACTGAAACAAAATATACAACCACTATAGTTTTAGTGTCCCAACCTCCAGAAAGGGATGGCAAATAGTCCCATACATTATTACTGAATCAAAAGAAAAACTGAGATCTCTGCGGCTTCTCTTATTTTAGAAATAGTTTCCATATGGTTTAAATTATTTTTGAAATAATGTTTTTTCGTCTGAAACCAAGCAACAGGTCATGCTACCACTGACCAGGTTTGATCTATACCACACACAATATTCTTCTAACAAATCTTTAACATAATTTTCTATTAAAGCAAAATAAATGACTGTGGCATTTGTATGTCTTATTGAGGTGAGGCACAGTGGAAAGAGAGGGAGGAAAAAATAGAAAAAAGGGGGTAACTAAGCTCACAACAATAACCAAGCAGATTAATTCACAAATTGTACCAAATTAGGAAATCAACACCCCAACTATACAGGGGCAAGTACAAATCTGTCAGAGAGGATGGACAGATAGGGTATACACATACAGACTTTGACTAAATACTGACAGACTGCTTTACGAATAGTGGCAGTAGTCAGACTCTGCATCAGCAGAGGTCCTATATCTTAACTCCCATCCACACACTCCATTCTCCAGTTTCCTATTTTTTCTAGTCCAATAGGTATAACTGATACTTGAGTATGTTGTAACAGGTATTTTTCACTTATGAGTTAGAGTGTATCTTCATATTTTGGTGAGATATTTGGATTTCTTCTTTGATGAATTAATCTTTTGCCTATATTTCCACTGGGATTGTTGTATTTTACACAATTTTAATGGATTTTTGCATATTTTAGATCTTAATCCCTTATCAATTCTAGACATTAAGAATATTTTCTCTCATTCTGATAGTTATCAATTTCCTTTGGTATTATTTATTAAACAGAAATTTCCAATTTGCTTATGATTAAAATAATCCATTTGGTTTGTGATCTGGAAGTTTTAAGAAGTTGTTTTTCCCATCTAGGTAGCAAAGATATGCTCTCTCCCTTAGTTTTATTATCTTTAGTATTTTACATTTTCTATTTAAGACATCCAACATTAATTTATTGGATTTTCATCTGTGAATATTGAGTTAGGTTGGAATCATTTTTAACTTTCTTCATATCATAAACCAGTTTTCCCAAAACTTTCTATAAAACATTCTTTCTCATTGATTTTTTAGCACTGAATTATATTCCATTGTCTGGATATAACACAATTTATCCAATAACCTGCTTAAGAACATCTTGGTTGCTTCCAAGTTTGGGCAATTATAAATAAATGTGTTATCAACATCCATGTACAGGTTTTATGTGAAGATTTGATCTCATCTGGTTAAATACCAAAGAGTACAAGTGCTGGATCATATGGCAAGAGTACGCTTAGTCTTGTTAAAATAGAAAGAAGAAAATATTGTCTTCTAAACTGCCTGTACAATTTGCATTTCAGTCAGCAATGAATGAGAGCACCTGTTGCTCCACATACTCCCTAGCCTTTGGCGATATCAGCATTTTGGATTCTCTCTGAGATTAAGAGATTAAGTTAATAGTTGTGTAGTGATATAGTCATTTTAATTTGAAATTTCTTAAGGACATATGATATTGAGCAGCTTTCCATAATTTGCCATTTGTGTATCTTCTTTGGTCTATTCAGATCTTTTGCCCATTTTTAAATTGGATTATTTGTTTTCTTGTTGAGTTTTATGAGTTCTTTGTATATTTTGGATAACTTTCCTTTATCAACATGTGTTTTGCAAGTATTTTTCTCCTAGCCTGTAATTTGTCTCGCCATTCTCTTAACAGGGTCTTTTGCAGAGCAGAGTCATTATTTTTAGCCTTACTGTTTTTCTCCCTTCCTTCTGGGACTCAACCATATGAATGTTAGCTCTTTAGGTTTGGTCCCACAGTCCCAGGCTCCTTTAACTTTTTTAGTCTATTTTCTGTAATTTAAGTCAGATAAATCATATTGATATGTACTTAAACTTCACTTATTTTCTCATCTGACATGTCTACTCTACTACTGAACCCATCAGAGAGTTATGCATTTAATTACTGTCTTATTCAAGCCAATGACTTCCACTTAGTTCCTTTTTGATATTTTCTTTGCTTAAATTTTCTATTTTTTTCATTTAAGAAAATTTTTACCTGTTTGTTTAAATGTTTTGATGATAGCTACTTTAAGATTTCTGTCAGATAATTCCAACATTTGTTTCTTTGCTGCCACCTGTTGAGTGTCTTTTCTCATCCATAGTGGGAAACTTCCCTAGTTCTTGGTATGATTTTTATTGAATTCTAGACTTTCAGATATTATAAGACACTGGAATATACAAATATATATATGTATTTGTATTTATATTTATAGCAGACACATCCCATGTTGAAGTACAGCACAAAGGCCAAGCAGGCATTTAAATCAGCTTCTTACTCAGCCTCCCTGATATCACCCCATACAAGTGAGATGCCGACTAGAGCAGCACCACTGCCTCCAAGCAGGGATATAAACTCAGCTGCCCACTGGGCCTCATGGCACCAGAGGAAAAGAGAGGGAAAAGCAGAATATAGACTTGCCCTACTTCTTACCACTTCTTTTTGCCTCCCTGACTCTGGGTGAATATAGAAGCTCCAATACTTTGGCTACCTGGTGTGAAGAGTTGACTCATTGGAAAAGACACTGATGCTGGGAAAGACTGAGAAGAAGAGGGTGACAGAGGATGAAATGGCTGCATGGCATCACTGACTCAATGGAGCAAACTGCTCGAATGGAGTTTGAGCAAACTCCAGGAGACAACGGAGCACAGGGAAGCCTGGCATGCTGCAGTCCACGGGGTCACGAAAGAGTCAGACGTGAGAGAGTGACTGAGCAACAGAGACTCTCCCCACCCATTGAGACTTTCTGGTCTGGAGAAGAGGCGTGGGTAGTCTGCCTTGCACCAGACTGCCTTGTTCGGTTTCTCTGACATCAGTTTGCAAGGGGAGGCTCTCCTTACCACTGGATCACACTGATACTACCTGGTCACAACACTCTAGGGATGCTGCCTGCTTCTGCTGGGAGTAGAATAGAGATCAGTTTTCTGCTCAGCCTCACTGCCAGTGCCCCAACAATGGATGGAAACACCTCCTGCTTCAGCTGGTTGAAGACAGAAGGTCAGCTGCCTTCTGACCCTGTCAGCACTCAGGACAAGAGCATCACTGGATTCTGTAAGGCAGGTGTGGGTTGAAGGATCAACCTCACCTTCTGCTTCTCTGAAACCATGAGGAAAGGGGCAGTTGTTCTGTTGATGTTTGAGTAGACAATATATTATCAAAAACATTTTCTTTGTTAGGCTACCCTATTCTTGGAACGTTTTTCAAAAATGTCTGTACCCTTAGATGGCTCCAGGTTAGAGCATTTTGTGGCACCCTAACCAGGATGTCAAAAGCATATTCAAAAGCAGAGACATTACTTTGCCGACTAAGGTCCGTCTAGTCAAGGCTATGGTTTTTCCAGTAGTCATGTATGGATGTGAGAGTTGGACTGTGAAGAAGGCTGAGCAACGAAGAATTGATGCTTTTGAATTGTGGTGTTGGAGAAGACTCTTGAGAGTCTCTCGGACTGCAAGGAGATCCAACCAGTCCATTCTGAAGGAGATCAGCCCTGGGATTTCTTTGGATCGAATGATGCTAAAGCTGAAGCTCCAGTACTTTGGACACCTCATGCAAAGAGTTGACTCACTGGAAAAGACTCTGATGCTGGGAGGGACTGGGGGCAGGAGGAGAAGGGGACGACCGAGGATGAGATGGCTGGATGGCATCACCGACTCGATGCACATGAATGTGAGTGAACTCCAAGAGCTGGTGATGGACAGGGAGGCCTGGCGTGCTGTGATTCATGGGGTCGCAGAGTTGGACACGACTGAGTGACTGAACTGAACTGAACCAGGATGTCAGGATGAAGCAAGAAAGAAACCTATGGAACTCACCCTCAAGGATTCTCTCAAGTCCTGAGTTTCCTAAGCAACCTGCCTTCTTTCCACCTTTGAGAGATTTCCTATGAGTCATTATTATAATGCATCCACAGACTTTTAGTAATAAGGGGGAAGAACTGGGAGGAATGGAGCTACTCTATCCTGGCAGAACTATTAGTCCTATTATTTTTTTAAAGAATAAAAGCATAACAAAATATCTGAATACTTTGTTATGTGGTAGACTGAATAATAGTCTTCTTACCAATGATGTCCAATTACTGTGATGTCTAGAACCTGTGAATATGTTACCTTACATTAGCAATAGGAAACAAATACACTTACTATACTTCTTGTAGTACTGTACCCTTGTACTGGTTTCTTTTCTTACTTGAGTACCACATCTACAGGTGTTTTCCATATATGCCTCTGTATGTAAAACCTTCTGAGATATTGCATTCCAGAGAATATTATATCTTCACATTTGAATTTAATTTTATTATATCCTCAGATTTTAATTTAATAGAAAATTCTAAGTTATTTCTAAAACTTAAAAAATACTACTCCTTTGAAATTTTGTACCCAGTACAAAATTTTGTACTGTTGAAATGCCTAACATTCATCTGAAACTCATTCTCTCATAGGTCTTTTCATTCTCTCTAAAAATATTTTGAATTTTCCCTTTGACTTTGATATTCTTAGAATTCACTATACTAAGTGTGAATTTTCCTCTCTGAATATTTGCAATCTCGAGTCTTTCATACATATTCTTTAATCTTGGAAAATTTATATAATTCTATTTCTGGCTTCTCTCTTATCAAGTCTCATATCTTTTCTATAACTTTATGATCTTGCTGCATTTGGGGAGAGGTCCTTTTTATGGATTTTATTTACCTTTTACTTATTTTTTTTGTATTAGTATACAGCCGATTAATGAACAATGTCGTGATAGTTTCAGGTGAACAATGAAGGCATTCATTCATACATATACATGTATCAATTAACTCTTGGGGAGAGTGTCTTAACTTGATCTCTCAACTCATTCCTTCACCAGCTACATCTATCCTACTACTAGTGCACAGGGGTACATTTATTTTCTAGCTACCATATCTCAGACCACGATCTTTCACCCTTGATACCCATTCCGTTATTCCCATTTGCTCTCTTTATCTGTCTTGCCTTCAATGTAACTCACTCACATTAAGGGCATTCTATTATTTTATGCCTTATTGTTGTATTATTGTTATATTGTTCTAATTCTTTATGCAACATTTGTCTTGCTTTCATCATTTACATGAAACATCGGGCTCTTCCAAGATATCTAAACTTCTTGAACAACTGACATGAAAATGTACCTATCCTTTCCTATATAGTATCATTCTAGACAAAACTGATTGAAGGGTTGTTAGTAGCCACATTTTCGTGTCTTATCCATTCATAGATAGTCACTTATTGATACTGTAAGACAGAGAGTAGCTGGTTGTTCTGTTCTCACACAAATTTAATTACCTGTGTACATTTTACTTACAAAAGGGTTTTACATAAAAATGGCAGTAGGACAGGAAGTATGTGGCATTAATCATTTTTAAATATTTCCATCTATATTTTTAATTATAAGAACGGCTTAATTACTGGTCCCTGATCTTTACTGCCATCTTTCCAAAAATGAAATCTTTAAGTTTTATCCACTTCATTAAGCTATAAAGTATAAGCATCTAGACAATTAGTTCAGTTAGTTCAGTTCAGTCGCTCAGTCGTGTCCAACGCTTTGTGACCCCATGAATTGAGCACTCCAGGCCTCCCTGTCCATCACCAATTCCCAGAGTTCACGCAAACTCACGTCTATCGAGTCAGTGATGCCATTCAGCCATCTCATCCTGGGTCGTCCCCTTCTCCTCCTGCTCCCAATCTCTCCCAGCATCAGAGTCTTTTCCAGTGAGTCAACTCTTCACATGAGGTGGCCAAAGTACTGGAGTTTCAGCTTCAGCATCAGTCCTTCCAATGAACACCCAGGACTGATCTCCTTTAGGATGGACTGGTTGGATCTCCTTGCAGTCCAAGGGACTTTCAAGAGTCTTCTCCAACACCACAGTTCAAAAACATTAATTATTCAGCACTCAGGTTTCTTCACAGTCCAACTCTCACATCCATATGTGACCACTGGAAAAACCATAGCCTTGACTAGATGGACCTTTGTTGGCAAAGTAATGTCTCTGATTTTCAATATGCTATCTAGGTTGGTCATAACTTTTCTTCCAAGGAGTAAGCGTCTTTTAATTTCATGGCTGCAGTCACCATCTGCAGTGATTTTGGAGCCCCAAAAAATAAAGTCTGACAGTGTTTCCACTGTTTCTCTATCTATTTCCCATGAAGTGATGGGACCAGATGCCATGATCTTGTTTTCTGAATGTTGAGCTTTAAGCCAACATTTTCACTCTCCTCTTTCATGTTCATCAAGAGGCTTTTTAGTTCCTCTTCACTTTCTGCCATAAGGGTGGTATCATCTGCATATCTGAGGTTATTGATATTTCTCCCAGCAATCTTGATTCCAGCCTGAGCCTTTTCCAGCCCAGCGTTTCTCATGATGTACTCCGCATATAAGTTAAATAAGAAGGGTGACAATATACAGCCTTGACATACTACTTTTCCAGATTATCTGGAACCAGTCTGCTGTTCCATGTCCAGTTCTAACTGTTGCTTCCTGACCTGCATACAGGTTTTGCAAGAGGCAGGTCAGGTGGTCTGGTATTCCCATCTCTTTCACAATTTTCCACAGTTTGCTGTGATCCATACAGTCAAAGACTTTGGCATAGTCAATGAAGCAGAAATAGATGATTTTCTGGAACTCTCTTGCTTGTTCCATGATCCAGCGGATGTTGGCAATTCAATCTCTGGTTCCTCTGCCTTTTCTAAAACCTGTTTGAACATCTGGAAATTCACGGTTCACGTATTACTGAAGCCTGGCTTGGAAAATTCTGAGCATTACTTTACTAGCATGTGAGATGAGTGCAGCTGTGCAGTAGTTTGAGCACTCTTTGGCATTGCCTTTCTTTGGAACTGGAATGAAAACTGACCTTTTCCAGTCCTGTGGCCACTGCTGAGTTTTCCACATTTGCTGGCATATTGAGTGCAGCACTTTCACAGCATCATCTTTCAGGATTTGAAATAGCTCAACTGGAATTCCATCACCTCCACTAGTTTTGTTTGTAGTGATGCTTTCTAAGGCCCACTTGACTTCACATTCCAGGATGTCTGGCTCTAGATGAGTGATCACACCATCGTGATTATCTGGGTCATGAAGATCTTCTTTGTACAGTTCTGTGTATTCTTGCCACCTCTTCCTAATATTTTCTGCTTCTGTTAGGTCCAAACCATTTCTGTCCTTTATCAAGCCCATCTTTGATAAATATTCCCTTGGTATCTCTAATTGTGTTGAAGAGACCTCTAGTCTTTCCCATCCTGTTGTTTTCCTCTATTTCTTTGCACTGATCACTGAGGAAGGCTTTCTTATCTCTCCTTGCTATTCTTTGGAACTCTGCATTCATTTGCTTATATCTTTCCTTTTCTCCTTTGCATTTCACTTGTCTTCTTTTCACAGCTATTTCTAAGGCCTCCTCAGACAGCTATTTTGCTTTTTTGCATTTCTTTTCCATGGGGATGGTCTTGATCCCTGTCTCCTGTACAATGTCACAAACCTCCATCCATATTTCATCAGGCACTCTGTCTATCAGATCTACTCCCTTAAATCTATTTCTCACTTCCACTGTATAATCATAAGGGATTTGTTTTAGGCCATACCTGAATGGTCTAGTGGTTTTCCCTACTTTCTTCAATTTAAGTCTGAATTTGGCAATAAGGAGTTCATGATCTGAGCCACAGTCAGCTCCTGGGCTTGTTGTTGCCGACTGTATAGAGCTTCTCCATCTTTGGCTGCAAAGAATATAATCAATCTGATTTCAGTATTGACCATCTGGTGATGTCCATGTGTAGAGTTTTCTCTTGTGTTGTTGGAAGAGGGTGTTTCCTATGACCAGTGCATTTTCTTTCAAAACTCTATTAGCCTTTGCCCTGCTTCATTCCATATTCCAAGGCCAAATTTGCCTGTTACTCCAGGTGTTTCTTGACTTTCTACTTTTGCATTCCAGTCCCCTATAATGAAAAGGACATCTTTTTTGGGTGTTAGTTCTAAAAGGTCTTGCAGTTCTTCGTAGAACCATTCAACTTCAGCTTCTTCAGTGTTACTGGTTGGGGCATAGGCTTGGATCACTGTGATTGAATGTTTTGCCTTGGAAACGAACAGAGATCATTCTGTCGTTTTTGAGATTGCATCCAAGTACTGCATTTCGGACTCTTCTGTTGACCATGATGGCTACTCCGTTTCTTCTAAGGGATTCTTGCCCACAGCAGTAGATATAATGGTCATCTAAGTTAAATTCACCCATTCTAGTCCATTTTAGTTCACTGATTCCTAGAGTGTCGATGTTCACTCTTGCCATCTCTTGTTTGACCACTTCCAATTTGCTTTGATTCATGGACCTGACATTCCAGGTTCTTATGTAATATTGCTTTATAGCATCAGACCTTGCTTCTATCACCAGTCACATCCACAACTGGGTATTGTTTTTGCTTTGGCTCCTTCCCTTCATTCTTTCTGGAGTTATTTCTCCACTGATCTCCAGTAGCATATTGGGCACCTACCGACCTGGGGAGTTCCTCTTTCAGTATCCTACCTTTTTGCCTTTTCATACTGTTCATGGGGTTCTCAAGGCAAGAATACTGAAGTGGTTTGCCATTCCCTTCTCCAGTGGACCACATTCTGTCAGACCTCTCCACCACAACCTGTCTGTCTTGGGTGGCCCCATTCGGCATGGCTTAGTTTCATTGAGTTAGACAAGGCTGTGGTCTGTGTGATCAGACTGGCTAGATTTCTGTGATTATGGTTTCAGCTGTGTGTCTCTGATGCCCTCTCGCAAGACCTACCGCCTTACTTGGGTTTCTCTTACCTTGGACTTGGGGTATCTTCACAGCTGCTCCAGCAAAGCACAGCCGCTGCTTCTTTCCTTGGACGAGGTCACCCCTCCTGAGCATGGAGTAGCTCCTCTCGGCCCTCCTGTACCTGTGCAGCCGCTGCCCCTTAAACGTGGGTTGTTCCTCTCCGCTGGCACCCCTGACCTCGGATCGGGGGTAGCTCCCCATATTCTGTTATCTAGACAATGACAGAAAATAAATGTTGTTTCAATAGTTATGTTAATTATGGTAATACTCTTAGAAAGTCA
The DNA here is from genome assembly GCF_014754425.2 of Oryx dammah. Classification (NCBI taxonomy): domain Eukaryota; kingdom Metazoa; phylum Chordata; class Mammalia; order Artiodactyla; family Bovidae; genus Oryx; species Oryx dammah. The sequence goes on along the minus strand of NW_024070203.1, from coordinate 50,294,506 downwards.
ATTATGCTTTACTTAGGGGATTATCCTATAATATTCATAAAATTTTAATTGCCTAAATAATAGCATATAGGCTAAATTTTGGCTCATAAACTTTAGAACAGACACTGTGCTTCCTTGTTTATAATGGTGGCATGTTTTCCAGGAAGTAACCCTTCATTTTGCTCTTGAAAAAATTCTTCTAAGTGCAAATAACTTGCAAAATGTCAATACTGTTGATACTTCTATCTAAACATTTTCCATTGTATTGTTTTGCTTTTAAAATCTTTGGAAGCAACTGTTGTGTGGCTGTGGATTACACAGGAATGTTTCTTTGATTCATCATTCTAAAATTTTTTTAGGTTTTATTTTCATGGAAAAGAATTCTCAAATCCTTTCCCCTTGTTTTTCCCTGAACTTTTCCATTTCTCCTCTTTCACTCTAGCCCAAGTTTTCACATCTATATCTGTTTCTCCTTTCCAGTCAAGTGCTCCAACCGGTGGGCAAGGCTGCCAGTAAGCAAAGATTTACTCAGCGTGTGAGGACGTGGAAGAGTATTTGGCTGGTGTGTGCCCAGGCTAGCTTTCTCTGGCAGTGCTAACTGAAGGCTACTGTCAAACAGAATGTCATATTGACCAAAAGAGCTGGGGAAGAGCCATTAGAACCAGCAGAAATTATCTGTGGGTTGGTTTAATTTTTTTTTTCCCCACTGTGGAGGAACATTTCTTTTTTTCTTTGTGGATTGTTATATTTCTTCAATTGCCATAAGAAAAATGTTTAAATGTTTTAAAAAAGATGACTCATACAAAGAAAAACAGTACGTGCAATAAAGTTGATATTTAATAATACCTGTTGATAAAGAACACATAACAGATTTCCTAATTTATATTCTGATTTCTCAAATGTTTGTCAAGTTTCATACTGATTGTATTACATGTCAAATGCTATAATTTTAACACTTTGTCATCTGTGGTATTGTAAGGGAACAGAGTATGTGAAGATAAAAAGAAAAAATGCATACATAAGAAATAAATTTGTTGGTCTGGTCTCGTGATCATACATAAATTGTTTTTAATATGCACATACTATGTGTGTGTTCTTGTACACAAACCAAAAATGTACATGTATTTATAAGCTCTACTCTATGAATAAAAAATTAATGATTACAATATGTATTCAGTGAATCCCTGATTTATAATTAAAAAGTCTCATAAAGGTTGAAATATCAATCATCAAAGTAGATACTACATAGCGATAGACTAATATCCTCTTAGATGATCTTAGGTGGGTCCACACCAGATCACATGCATCACTACTTCTTTTATATACAAAGCAATTAGAAAGTCAAGCATTTTGGTTAATAATACTATTTCAACAAGGAAAGGTATAGTGATAAATACTCCTGGAGTAACGTACAAAGTTCAGTTTAGTTCAGTTCAGTTGCTCAGTAGTGTCTGACTCTTTGCGACCCCATGAATCGCAGCACACCAGGCCTCCCTGTCCGTCACCAACTCCCAGAGTTTCACTTACCAACCTGGAGAGTTCCTCTTTCAGTATCCTATCATTTTGCCTTTTCGTACTGTTCATGGGGTTCTCAAGGCAAGAATACTGAAGTGGTTTGCCATTCCCTTCTCCAGTGGACCACATTCTGTCAGACCTCTCCACCATGACCCATCTGTCCTGGGTGGCCCCACATGGCATGGCTTAGTTTCACTGAGTTAGACAAGGCTGTGGTCCACGTGATCAGATCGGCTAGTTTTATGTGAATGTACACAAGGGACACATTAACACACTTACCTTTGTTGCATTGATTCTGCATGCGTTTTCAGGGCTGCTGAACCATGCATTTTTTTTTTTTGACACCACAGACAAATAAACCTCTCCAGACTATTATCATTTTCTGCATTATCACTGTTTTTGTATTTCAATTATGTTTATTTTACTTTATATTCCACACAATGGCCTAATTCATCAACCACTTAATTTCCCAGCACTTTTAATCTTCCAGATCTTGGGCTCCCCCTATGACCTGAAACTATGAAAGCTCTCCACTGTTAACCTGTTGTCAGCAAAACTTGATAACTCATTGACTTTTGAACCTAAGTGTCCACCCTATTTAGCTGACTGCAGTAACCCTGTATTTTAATATGGCATCAATCAGATGAATAAAGGATTTTCTCCAAGCATTGATAGATATTTAAAATAGTCTCTAGCATATATCTGTTAACTCTGTGAAAAAAACAGATATAAATGCATGGAAAATTTCAGAATCACTGCCATAGGTTCTTAATAAATGTTTTAATAAACAAAATTAGTAGCAATTATATTTAAAACAGAAGTGTTATATTTTATTTTCAAATATTTTGGAGTCAGTGAGTAGAGTTTTAATCTAAAATCATCTAAAAAATCATTTAACATTTCTGTTTCTGCTCTTATTTATAAAATGGAAATATAAACATCTATTTCATGGAGGTTTTGTCAAACTCAAATACTATATGGGAAAAGAGCCTGTAAGTTTTAAGACATTACTGGAATTTGAAGAATTATTATGTGATGCATTCATAAGACTAACAGAAATCAAATCAAGATCATTTTCCTCTATTAAAATATGTAAAAGAAAAATTAAATATTAAATGAGTTTTTGGTGTTTATTGCTTTCAAAAATATAGGTTGGAATCATAACTTAAAAGATACGAGCTGCAAAGTTTTAGAATTTGTGTATATCCCAATGCAATGCATATTTACAGAAGACAGAATGAGAGCCTGACACTGAGTGAAAACATTTGCTAAACAATTCTCAATATTGAAAGATACTTGGTTACCTTACTCTTCTTGGTGCTGACTACAACTTCTTGCCTATTTGTATCATGTACTCCTTTGTAACATGTTTTATACATTCATGTCATCTAAGTTCAACTTGGGGCTTCCCTTGTGGCTCAGCTGGTAAAGAATCTGCCTGCAATGCAGGAGACCTGGGTTTGATCTCTAGATTAGGAAGATCCTCTGGAGAAGGGAAAGGTTCCACTCTAGTATTGTGGCCTGGAGAATTCCATGGACTGTATGGTCCATGAGATTGCAAAGAATGGGACACGACTGAGCAACCTTCACACTCAAGTCCTACTTATAAGGGTCAGAGTTATTGTGTAACAAGACAGAAAGAGAAAAGGATGACCTCCCATGGGAGGTCACATGTCATATGCATTTCACGATGTGGTGACTTTCTTTCTCTCCCTGTACACATCCTCATTGCCCAGCAGAATCCTTTTGGGAGAGATCATCCTTTTCTCTTCACGTGAGACTAGCTGGGAAATTTTTTAAAAACGTGAGTAGTAACCCACACCAAACATTAAAATATATTACAAAACAAATTAATAAAACATGTTAGTACTGGCTGATAGATAGCTAGATCAATAGATCAGAAGATACAGGCAATAATTATATCAAATATTTATGGAACTTTAGTTCAAATAAGGCAGCATTTTCAAATTTATGTGGGAAAGGTGAATTATTCAAACAACAGTGTTAGGAAAAATGGATAACCATTTGGAAAAATACAGTTGGATTTCAGTCCTTATACCAAATTCAGTCCTTATACCAAAATAAATTTTAGATTGATCCAATATTTAAACATAATAAACAAAAACCTTAAAATGCTAGAAGAAAACACTGAATTTCTTTAATATATGTTTGAAGTAAGAATTTCTCTTCTAAGCAGAATATCGGAACTCATTAAGGAAAAGATCTAAGAAATTTAACAACACACAAATCTAAGTTTAAAAGTAAAAAGAAAAATGATTGGCAAAAATGTTTCAAATTAATGAGGAAATGTTAATTTCTTAGAGTAGCACAGTGGTTAACAGTTCACATTGCATGTATGCACAAATCCACAAATACAAACAAAGACATGCAGATCTATGATTGTTAAGCCATATGAGGCCTGGCTGAATTTATAAAGGGAAGCTGGGTGTCAAAATAATATACTTTTCATGATATAACTTTAGAAACTTTCAGTTTCTTTTATTCTTGTCATGGGTTACATTGCCTCTTCCAAATAAAATACAGCTTACAAAAACAAACATTTGTAACTTTTTGGTTCCAGCCAGAGTAGAATAGCCTGTTTTGGACTAACCTTCCAGCACTGAATAACTATAAAAGTGGGAAAAGATCTATAAAACATGGATTTGAAAGTTTTGGAAAGCATCAAACGTAGACAGGGCTTGAAGGGCTAAACTCTTTGGGAAAAGAGAAGTGTGTAATGAAATAGCAGACCAGGGAGATAGCAGAAGCCCCAAGTGCAAGTCTTACTATCCGAGAAGTCTGAGGCCAGAAGCTGGTGCTACCATACTAGCTCAGATTTAGTGGGCAATCACCAGGGGAGAAGAAAACCTCAGAGACAGGGCTCAAATAGTACATAAATCTCCCCTAAATAACTGGCTGACTTCTACTGTGCACTCACAGAGTAAGACTCAAAAAAAAATTTTTTTAACTTAGCAATAGCATCTGGGAGGTTAAAACGCTAAAGCAGAGATGGCAGTAGCCACATGATTTAGAGAGAAGAGTTGGAATTCAAACTCTGCCAAGGTGGGGTGGCACTGGTTACTACCCAGTGCTTTAATTTGAGACCCCAGGAAGGCTATATTCTAATAGTAAGGGCCACAGAGGATGAGATGGTTGGATGGCATCACCGACTCAATGGACATGGGTTTGGGTGGACTCCAGGAGTTGGTGATGGACAGGGAGTCCTGGTGTGCTGTAGTTCATGGGGTTGCAAAGAGTCGGACACGACTGAGTGACTGAACTGAACTTAACTGAGAATAAAATGAAAAATAAAATAACTAGCCCTAATAAAGATAAACACCAAGCCTCAATAGGACCAAGGTGATCCAAGGGTGCTCTGGTTATTTTCCTAAAGAAAATTTAGCCCACCTGGAGGAAGAGAACATCACTTAGAATTTCTACTATATTCCTCCAATCCAAATATATGAAGAATGCAAAAAAGAAAAGAAATAAATGACCCCAGATCAAATAAAAATAGGGAAAGATAAATCTATAGGTGATTTAGATATTTTAGTTATCAGTTAGTTATTAGTCTGACTGCCAAAAAATAAACATAAAGAGAAAATTTTAAGAGCAGCCACATTTTGCATTCAAAGGAACAAAAATAAAACTTAAAACTTAATGGACATCATCACTATGGAAGGCAGAAGACAATGGGATATTTTAAAGTGATCAAAAAGAAGAAAGACAAGTTACCTAGAGATTTCTCTCTAGCAAAAATGTCCTCCAAAAGTGAAGATGAAGTAAAGACATGTTAGATAAATAAAAGCTGAGCAGATACACAAGCAGTCAGCCTATACTACAGGAAATTATATTTTTCATATTAAATAAATATAACCATATATGGAAACACAGAATTTCTGAAGTGAACACAAATACTGGAAAAAGTAAATACAAATAAACATTTTCTACTTCAGTGAATAACAATAATGTCCTGTAAGAGAAATCACAAATGCAGAAGTAAAATTTACAACAGCATGAGGACAAAAAGCAGGACTGGTGTTAAAGGAAGTTAAACTCTTGAAGGCCCTTGCATTTAGAAGTGACAAATGAGCTCATTGAAGGTAGACAGTAATATAATAAAAAATGCATATTAGAGTCCCTATACATTACCACTATGAGAAAGAGCTCAAAATGGAAAAGGGAAAATGGAAAAATTAAATACACTCAGCTTATCCAAAAGAAGACAAGAAATGAAGAATAAGGAAGAAAAAACATGATCAAATGGAAAATATGTATCAAGTGTAGGGCATTTCAGAGCTAATCAAGGAACAATAACCACAAGGGGGCAGAAGCACACACAAACTTTACTGGGCAGAGCATGGGTAGGTTTCCATGGGGTGGGGGAGATCCTCACAACAAGAAGCTTTTGAGTGGCTAAAATATGGGGGAGAAAAACAGGAAACTTACTTGTCTAGGTGATGTCCCTCACAGCCCGGTGAGGAGCTCGTGGGCCTGGTTATTGAAGCTTCCTCTACAGCAGAGGATTTTCCGGGGCATTTGCTTAGGACAAAAGTTATCTTCACACTTGGTACCCATTCTGAAAAGTGAAAGTGAAAGTGAAGTCACTGGATCGTGTCCAACTCTTTGCAACCCAGTGGACTGTAGCCTACCAGGCTCCTCTGTCCATGGGATTTTCCAGGAAAGAATACGGGAATGGGTTGCCATTTCCTTCTCCAGGAGATCTTCCCGACCCAGGGATTAAACCCAGGTCTCCTGCATTGCAGGCAGACACTTTACCGTCTGAGCCACCAGGGAAGTCCTCTGAAAAGTATATGTGCACAAAAAGATTAGGCTGTCTATACACCTAATAAAAGATGCTGACTGAGGGAGAGAAATAACTAATAAGAGCGCAGAATCTAGAGCCATATTTTAAGAGTTCAGATCCTGGTTCCAATATTTATTTTCTGGGTGATTTTGAGGAAGTTACTGACCTCTTATCAATTATAAAATGACCATGATAATAATGGCCCTTTCCTCACTGGATTGTAATATGGATCCTGTGAGTTTACATACGAACTGTTTAGGAGTGTGCATGGCACAAAATAACTATAAAAATGCCTATTACTAGTACTATTCATAAAAGCACTTGCTAGGCCTCTTAGTATTTCACACAGCAGTATCAGTGGTCTGGCAGGTTTTTAACGTCTTAGAGTCTGAGTATGCATGTTGTAATTTTTTTACCCTCTAAAAAATACGTTTTGATGCAGCAAATGAATATGCTTCTAAACTGACACACTAAACTACCTAATTAGGTTTATTCATTATTAGTGTGGTGCTCATCCTTACAGGCAGAGTGCTTGTAATATTAATATAATCACTGACTTGATACTTTGTGAAGTTTGCAAGGATGTATTCAAAGTATTTAGGCATTGGGACTTTTAATTGGGTCAGATGGCATCACTGACTCAATGGACATGGGTTTGGGTGGACTCCTGGAGTTGGTGATGGACAGGGAGGCCTGGCATGCTGCAGTTCATGGGGTCACAAAGAGTCAGACAAGACTGAGGGACTGAATTGATTGGTTGAAACTGGGTCTGTGTGCTTATTTCTGGTTTAATCTCACGGAAATAAAGAAAATGTGATTAGAAATCTTAAGATATTTAAAATCAGTCAAAGCTCTATAAGACTTGGGCCAAAGCAGTGCACATTCAATTTTTCCACCTGAAAACTGAGAGGACAAATGGTAGTTAGATGAATACTAAGACATTTATCCAACACACCATCAATCTAAGAAAAATGTAAATGTATACACACAGAGATTCATTCACAACAGAGGCGGAGGTTATCCAACTAGAATTCTCAAAGGAACCTAAGATTTGTTTTGTTTTGCTGATTAAAACGGTACCAAAGTTACAGAACAATTTCCAGCTCATCTGTTCTGGATAATATTATCATAATTACTTCCCTCCATTGAACATCTCCATTGCACCAGAGTAAGGAAACAAGTAGGAATAAAAAATCTTACTATTAAGCAAGGACAACAGTCCCCTAATTCTTTTCTTCTCTGATGTTCGATAACTGAAGTCCATTAAAAACTTCTGGCGGGATTCTTTAAGTTAAAAGAGGAGACTGGCAGGCTACAATTCATGGGCTCGCAGAGTAGGATATGACTTAGGCTAAACAACAACAAAGGTTATTTGTATTTAATAGCTATAAGAGAACCACACACCTCCGAGGTTAAATGCAAATATAGGATTTGGCCTATTTTGATGATTACAGGGTCCAAAAGGCCAAGATCCAGCCCGTTGCCCAGGCGGATCTGGGCAGTGGCGGGAGAGGCTGGCCTGTAGGCTGGGGCTTCTGGGAAAAAACGCTGCCAGGATCCAGCCCACCTCAAAATAGAGATGCCTGCTTCCCCGAAACCTTACCTCAGGTGAGCTCCTCAGTCTTGCTGTCCAGGGACACGTGAGGAAGAATCCTCCGTTGCTGAGAGATGCCTGGGACGCCTGACTCCCAGAGGCCCCGGTGTATCTTCCTGGCACCAAGAACGTTCCCTTCTCCGTGTCAGGTGTGGAAGAGGGTAACCGCTGGCCCCAAGAAGATGGACTGGGGACTAGACCGGCCCTCTCCGCACAGTCCTAGAGTTCTGGGATGCCTGAGAGTAGGTGCGGGGTGCTGGAGGCTGAGGGCGCGCGTGGACTTAGGGGAGCGCGTGGGTGAGAAATGCCGAACTGCGCATGCGTCTGCTGTCAACTCAGCATCCTGGCCCTTCGGAAAAGAAAGTGGTCGCTCAATCATGTCCGACTGATTGTGACCCTATGGACGGTAGCCCACCAGGCTCCTCTGTCCATGGGATTTTCTAAGCAAGAGTACCGGAGTGGGTTACCATTTCCTTCTCCAGGAGATTTTCTGACCCAGGGATCAAAGCCGGGTCTCATGCGTTGCAAGCAGATGCTTTATCCTCTGAACCATCAGGGAAGCACCTCCATCGCAAATCCACACCTCATGGGTATGGGTTAGTATGTAGATCCAACCAGTCCATCCTAAAGGAGATCAGTCCTGAGTGTTCATTGGAAGGACTGATGTTGAAGCTGAAACTTCAATACTTTGGCCACCTGATGCGAAGAACTGACTCATCTGAAAAGGCCCTGATGCTGGAAAGATTGAAGGCGGGAGGAGAAGGGGACGACAGAGGATGAGATGGTTGGATGGCATCACCGACTCAATGGACATGAGTTTGGGTAAACTCCGGGAGTTGGTGATGGACAGCGAGGCCGGGCGTACTGCAGTCCATGGGGTCACGAAGAGTCTGACACAACTGAGCGACTGAACTGAACTGAACTGAAGTGTGGACAGAGGAGCCTGGCTGACTACAGTCCATGAGGTTGCAGAGTCAGAGACGACTGAGCACTTGTCAGCGGCAGCAGGCCACAGGCAGGGACTTTTAGCCAGGTCTCTGGGGAATTCCTTTGGATCCCAAGCAGCACCAGGAAGTTGACTGATGAAAACTACCTGGGAAGCCTGACTCAAACAGGCTGTGTGTGCCTTCATAGCCCCGCGCCTTGAGTCTGGCTGCAAAGACATTCCTCTCTCCTCTTCCAGAGTGCAGTTGAGGGAACTGCTATCTACCCCAGGAAGATAACGGGATGGAAAGAGTGGCCCAGATTCACAAATTTTCATGGAACTTTTGGAGTGTTTGCTTAATACTAGCCTGACTCAAAAAGAGCCATGAGAGAATAAATGAAACCATTTCCAGAGCTCCCCAGGACCCAGGAAACAAGCTCTGATCAATCAGAGTGGCTATTCCTTTTATATCAGTGGAAGCACTTAACAGAGACCCAAGAAAGATTAGACCTTAGTGACTAAACAGTCTCTGCATAGTGATAAACAGAAAAATCTTAAAAGGTACCAAAGAAAAAAGAACCGTTATGCAGAGAAATGACCACAAAAAACTCCTCAGAAAATATGTTAAGCCAGAAGCAGTCAATGACATGACATCTTTAAAATGATGAAGGCAAACAATCGTGAATGCATAATTTTATATCCAGTGAAAATAATTTTAAAAATTAAAGCAAAATAAGGACTTTTGGAGAACATCTAGAGTAAGTTTGACTCCATCAAATTTATATTTTCTGCTTTCCACAAAACATTCAAAAAGTAAAATATATATGTATGTGTGTCTATATATACACACATATATATATATACTTTAAGATATATATCCTTGTATGTATATGACAAAAGCCTTGTATCCAGGATATATAAAAAATTGCTATAATTCAGTCATAGAAAGATAACCAATCTGATTTTTCAATGGGCAAAAGTTTTGAATAGACACTTCACTGAGTTGCAATAAATGGCACATGAAAAAAATCTCAACATCATTCATCAGGTAAATGCAAAATAAAACCACAATAATTGAGAGAGGATTACATGTGTGTTGAACAGATAAAATTAGAAAGATTAAATATAATCAAGTTTGCCAAACAAGCAGAGCAACCAAGAGCTCTCCTACATTACTTGTGGGACAGTAAAATGGTACAACCACTGTGAAAAAATTGGGACAGAAATCATTTAAACACATATTTGTTAGGTAACCCAGAAATTTTGCTACCTGTGTATCTAAGAGAAATTGAAATATGTGTATAGGCAAAGTCTTGTACCTGAGCGTCATTTGTTACCTAAAACATGGAACATTCATCTGCAGTAGATGAATGGATAAATGAATTGATGGATATTCATACAATAGAGTACTATTCAATGATTAAAAGTGAAAAACTACTGATGAATGTAGCAACATGAATAAATCTTACAAACATGCAGAGCAAAAGGAGCCAGACATGAAGTAGTATATACTACATAGATAATTATAGTTATATGAAACCCTAGAGAAGTTAAATCTATTCTTGATGATTGCTGAATCTGGGGGCATTTGGCCGATTGACTGGGAATAAGCACCACAAAATTGGCAGGAGGGATATGGAAATGTTTTATATCTACTTATGATGGTAGTAAATGCAAGTGTATACATTTGTCAACACTCCTGTAGTTTAATTGTGTCCTCCAAAATTCACATTTAAATCTTAATCCTCAGTACTAGGAATGTGGTACCTTATTTGGAAATAGTCATTGCTGATGTCATCAGTTAAGATGAGGTCATTGTTGATGACTTCTGTACTTATTAAAAGGGAAATTTGGACACATGCACACACAAAGGAGATGTCATGTGTATGTTGGGTTTATGCCACACGCCAAGGAAATGCACGAGTGTCATCAAATGAACAGAAGATAGAAGGGAGACATGGAACAAGTCATTCCCTGGAGCATTCACAGGGAGCATGGCCCTGCCAGAACCTTGATCTGGGACTTCTAGTCTCCAGAACTGTGACTAAGTTTCAGCAATAAATTTCTTTTGCTTAAACCACTCATTTTGTGGTACTTCATTACAGCAGGATTAGGAAACTAATACAACTCATCAAAGTATATAATAAATGCATGTTAAGTCGCAACAGTCGTGTCCAATTTTTTGTGGCTCCATGGACTGTAGCCCACCAGGCTCCTCTCTCCATGGCATTCTCTAGGCAAGAATACTAGAGTGGCTTTATTCCTAGTTTTTTAAGGAATCTGCATACTGTCTTCCATAGTGTATCAATTTACATTCCCACCAACAGTGCAAGAGTGTTCCCTTTTCTCCACACCCTCTCCAGCATTTATTGTTTGTAGGGATTTTGATGATGGCCATTCTGACTGGTGTGAAGTGATATCTCATTGTGGTTTTGATTTGCATTTCTCTAATAATGAGCGATGTTGAGCATCTTTTCATGTGTTTGTTGGCCATCTGTATATCTTCTTTGGAGAAATGTCTGTTTAGTTCTTTTTCCCCACTTTTTGATTGGGTTATTTGTTTTCCTGGTATTGAGTTGTATGAGCTGCTTGTATATTTTGGAAATTAATTCTTTGTCAGTTGTTTCATTTGCTATTATTTTCTCCCATTCCGAGGGTTGTCTTTTCAACTTGCTTATAGTTTCCTTTGCTGTGCAAAAGCTTTTAAGTTTAATCAGGTCCCACTTATTTACTTTTGTTTTTATTTCCATTGCTCTAGGCGGTGGGTCATAGAGGATCTTGCTTTGATCTACGTCATCAAGTGTTCTATCTATGTTTTCCTCTAAGAGTTTTACAGTTTCTGGTCTTACATTTAGGTCTTTAACCCATTTTGAATTAATCTTTGTGTGTGGTGTTAGGAAGTGTTCTAATTTCATTCTTTTACATGTAGCTGTCCAGTTTTCCCAGCACCATTTATTGAAGAGGCTGTCTTTGCCTCATTGTATATTCTTGCCTCTTTTGTCAAAAATAAGATACCCATAAATGCATAGGTTTACTTCTGGGCTTTCTATCTTGTTCTGTTGGTCTATATTTCTGTTTTTGTGCCAGTACCATACTGTCTTGATGACTGTACCTTTGTAGTATAATCTGAAGTCAGGAAGGTTGATTCCTCCAGCTCCATTCTTCTTTCTCAAGACTGCTGTGGCTATTCAGGGTCTTTTGTGTTTCCACATGAATTGTGAAATTTTTTGTTCTAGTTCTGTGAAAAAATGCTAGGAATAAAACCTCCATATGACCCAGCAATCTCACTCCTAGGCATATACCCTGAGGAAACCAGGGTTGAAAAATACACATGTATCCCATTGTTCATTGCAGCATTATTTACAATAGCTAGAAGATGGAACCAACCTAGATGCCCATCAACAGATGAATGGATAAAGAAGTTGTGGTACATATACACAATGGAATATTACTCAGCCATAAAAAGAAACACATTTGAGTCAGTTCTGATGAGGTGGATGAACCTAGAATTTATTATACAGAGTGAAGTGAGTCAGAAAGAGAAAGATAAATATTGTATTCTAATGCACATATACAGAATCTAGAAAAATGGCACTGAAGAATTTATTTACAGCGTGGCAAGGAAGAAACAGACATAGAGAATAGACATATGGACATGGGGGGAGGGTGAGATATATGGAAAGAGTAACATGGAAACTTACATTACCATATGTAAAATAAATAGCCAATGGGAATTTGCTGTAAGGCTCAGGAAACTCAAACAGGGGTTCTGTATCAACCTAGATGGGGGGGATGGGGAGGGAGATGGGAGGGAGGTTCAAAAGGGAGGGGATATATGTATACCTATGGCTGATTCATATTGAGGTTTGACAGAAAACAACAAAATTCTGTAAAGCAATTATGCTTCAATAAAAAAAGATAAAGAAAGAAAAGAGAAAGATATATACTGGAGTGTTTTGCCATTTCCTCCTCCAGAGGGATCTTCTCGACCCATGGATTGAACCCACGCCTCTTACATCTCCTGCAATGGCAGACAGGTTCTTTACCACTAGCCCCACCTGGGAAGCTGTCAATAAGTGCAAACATCTTCTTAAACTACACCGCAATAAATTTGATTTAAAATGATTGAATTAGTTCATTAATATCTGAAATAAAGTCCTTGTAACTTTGGAGAGTTCTCATGGAGATAAGTTATATAATCTTTCGGAATCTGCATTCTGATACATAAATTTGGAAAAGTAATCTTGCCTCACAAGTTTGTTGTGAGAATCAAATAATATATATGAAATGTAAAGCAGTGTTTCTAACACACTATTAGAGCTCAATACAGTTTATTCCTTCCCCTGGAATGAATGAAAGCAGAAAGCTTCCTGGGGGCTAGGCAGGGAGGGGTGCTATTTTTTGTTCTTTTATTTATTTCTGTTTTTCATTGTATTGTTACTAACGAAGTTGTTCTCATATGACTTAAAAAAAATATTTGTTTTAGCATAAGTGACCCTAGCCATGAAATTACAAGATATTTGCTACTTGGAAGAATAGCTATGACAAAGCTAGACAGCATATTAAAAAGCAGAGACATCACTTTGCTGACAAAGGTCTTTATAGTAAAAGCTATGGTTTTCCAGTAGTCATGTATGGATGAGAGAGTTGGACCATAAAGAAGGTTGAGCACTGAAGAATTGATGCTTTCGAACTGTGGTGCTGGAGAAGACTCTTGAGAGCCCCTTGGACAGGAAGATCAAACCAATCAATCCTAAAGGAAATTAACCCTGAATGGAAGGACTGATGCTGAAGCTGAATCTCCAACACTTTGGCCACCTGATGCGAAGAATTGACTCATTGGAAAAGATCCTGATGCTGGGAAAGATTGAAGGCTGGAGGAGAAGGGGGTGGCAGAGAGTGAGATGATTAGATAGCATCAGTGGACATGAATTTGAGCAAGCTCTGGGAGATAGTGGAAGTCAGAGGAGCGTGGCATGCTGCATACAGTCCATTGAGTTGCAAAGAGTCGGACACAACTGAGCAACTGAACAACCACAAAAGATCTCAGTCAGGCTGGGACTTAACATTTTTAAAGTTATTTTACGTCGACCCATACCGTTTTAAATATGTATTCCTGATTTCTATTTCATCTTACATGCATTTCTCTTTCTAAAATTGAGCTTATCAGATGCAGTCTTGGGTAGGCCCTCTGTTTTCACCTTCATCAGTGTAGTCATAAATATAGTTGACAATTAGAGTTTCAACTAGAATATATTTCAGCAATTGCTGAAAAATTAGTTTTCACAATTTAATGATCTAGTACAAAGATATTTGCTTATCAGCATTGTATACACTCTGATTATTTTGCAGACTATGGCAGGGATTGGAGAATAAGAAGAAATGAGAATATCTAACTGCTAAGCAAAATGGTAGATTTCTAAAAAGTTTGTCTTTTAAAAATCTCAAGCATATAATTTAGCCTTTAATTCGGATGAATTAGTGAAAAAGGTTCAGATAATTTCACTAAACTATTTCTTCAGCTCCTAAATAGTATGGTGCCAGGGATGAAATACCACATCAGATAAGGGTTTTAAATCAACATAAACAGTGTAATTCTGTGTGCAATAAATTAGCTGAAACCCCAAATTAGAAGTTGGCATATTTGTAAAAATTATAGATGTATTTCTTTGCTTAGGTCACCATGTTCTTCAAAAGAGTTTATATTTCTTCTAAGAACATTGTAGAAATGCTAAAGTCAAGACTTCAAATTACAATAGTGAAATAGAAAAACATAAAACATATAATTTATCAACATATTTAGGAGAGAAAAAAAATTTTGACTACTTTATTCCACTTGAAATGCACAAATGTTTTGTATTAGATGAAGAATATTAAAGTAATAGTTAACATGTGGTCTGGTAAACTTTGAAAGCTAAAATAATACTACTATATAAGCATTACCTCTGTTTTAAGTCCACATTTAGAATGTTTTATCAATAAACTATTTTAATTAGCTTTAATATTTTATCTGCTGCTCAGCTAACATGCACGTCTACTTACATAATCAAGAATTAAATTTGGGATTGTTGAAATAGTCATTCATTAATACTGACTGTTTATAGAGGACATATACTGTTTCAGGAGTAGAGAGACAGGTTAAGAGTATCACCATTTTCAGGAGATTATCCTAAAATTTGAAGAGCTAAATACAAGGCAAAATTGTAAAATGAATATGGTTAAATTAAAAAGGCCTATTAGAGAGCATTATTTTATTCTTACCAAGACAGTTGCAGAAAAATTCCTGGAGTATTTCACGTTAAGTGCTGAAGGATCAGTACTATATTATGACAGATGCATAGTTTCACCAACCTAAATAACAAGTATTATTATAAAAATACTAGTGATAAAAACTAATGTATAGCTAACATATGTTAGTCAACTAACATATTGACCACATATTGTTTAATGTTCTTTTAAGTAGGTTATACATGACATATCAATTAATTCTTAGAGCAATCTCTATGAGGTATTATTTGTCCCATTTTTCACGTGAGGTAATTGAAGCATGAAAGTGAAGTGAAAGTCACTCAGTCATGTGTGATTCTTTGCAACCTCATGGACTATACAGTCCACGTAATTCTCTACGCAAGAATCCAGGAGTGAGTAGCCTGTCCCTTCTCCAGCAGATCTTCCCTACCCAGGAATTGAACTGGGATCGCCTGCATTACAGGTGGATTCTTTACCGACTGAGCTATCAGGGAAGCATAAAACGGGGTATAACTTACTCCAGGCCACACCCTGTGTAGAAGAGCACAGATAGGGAGCAAGATATGAGGGGATTAAATGCTTTTATAAGATGATTTGGTTTTCTTAAATAATGGAGTCTATGGAAGAGAGAAATTACAGTAAAAAATTAATGATGTACTGAGAAAGAATGGAGAGGAACCAAATGAAAAGGCTCCTCATGGAAACACTGCAACGGTACAGAAAACTGATGAGTAGCTAAACCAGAGTCAAATATAAAAATTTTTACAGTGACAGAATTGATGCAGTGTCCCTGCTTGGGGGAAGGAGTGAGGAACAGAAGCTGAATCTGACTGAAGTTTACAATTTATATTTAAGAAGGTGTATGTGTCTTTCAGATAAAAGATAATCCTATAAAATTTGCTTTAAATTCTTAATAAATGGATACTTTTTGATTACCTATATTTTGAACCAATTCACAGCCAATATTTGATAACTGATCATGATGTTAGTTTCTTCATCATTCGCTCTTCAGCAGCTATTTATATGAGCCCTTCTTTTCTTTCCATTTTTGGTATTATTCAGCTCTCTTGCTTTCTCTGATCCCTGCATGTAATTTATCTCTCTTTTATCTGTTCCTAAATGTCTACTCATTTCCCTTCTAAAAATATTTGAAGCATTTGTTGTCAATTTTTTGTAAATACTTTGTATCTTTCGAATTCTTTCCTTTTGACTTAAAATCCTTTTATTTTTTTTCCAAAATTTTCCCGTGATATAATGCTTCTAAATATATAATATACGATCGTCTGTCTTCTCTTTCACAAATACCTAAATAATCACAGTGACTTTGAGGACAGCTGGTATGAGGGGTGTTGCTTAGATTAATGTCAATAACCTTAATTTAAAAGATTCACATAATTTTGCCAACTGAAGATAATTTCTAAATCAAAATAAGGATACAAAACAGACTAAAGAAAATACTTTGAAACATGATTAATTTTAATATGTTTACAGGGAAAGAGTAGATTCACCAGCAGAAAAAAATAACCAAAATTAACATTTTACAGTTTTTTAGTCTTAAAGCACAATACATTTTCCATACAAACAAATACATCACCATTACAGATACAATAATATGGCAACATTTATACACAAGGCCATTTGCCAGTAAGAAAATCAGTGGCAATGGTGATACAATACATTAGTTCATCTTTGTTCAATTTTTTGCTATTATACTTCCTGGCCTGCAGGAGTATTTGCCAGGATAACACTATAAATGTGTGACCTCAGTTTGAACAATACATAGAAGGCTCTGGTGGCCCATGCTTAATCCTAATCTATTATAGGATCACTAGAAATGATTTCCTACCACTACTCTGACATAATTCCATTTACTATTAAGGTCATTGCCAAGGAATCAAACATTTTAACAGATTCACTTGGATATTAAGAAATTATTTTATATAAAATAAGTGCAACATCAGGATTTAATATTCTATATACCTAAACTTAATAGAAGAGAAAAACTATACAGGTATTTCATTGAAAGTTATTTGATATTATATGAAGTAGGTAATCATAGCACTGAACCTGGTAAAATAAAATCTTTTTCATCCTTAGAGTTACCATTTTTATTATTGTTTTTAAATGCACCAGGTGATCTTCTGAGGACCATTCACATTCAATATTTAGTTTCATCTTACTAGTGGCATATACAAAGCACCATATAACATAATATATGAAATGTAGAATAATTATGACTATGTAATACTGTAGAAATAACTGCTAAGAAAATATAGCAATATTTAACACAGGATTTCTAAAACCATTACATATTCATTATTTTTCCCAAAGCTAATAATGTCCCATGTTTTATTTTACAGATGTAGTCTATCAAGATTTATATGCATTTGGCCCTTTTGGGGGACTGAAAATAGCTGATATCTTCTGTACAGTAATGTTACAGTTTTATACAAACTTAAGAAACGCGGTATTTGGAATAGTCTTTACAACCCTCTTCCAACTGTTCCGTTTCACACAACAGCAAATACTCTGAATGCCTTTCCTCCTGGAGGATTCTGTAAGCTGCAAAAAAAATACACAAAGTACACTGATGTCATCTCCATGCATAATCCTTCAAACAAATCATGCTTTCTTATGACAGTCAATAAAACAGCTCTGTGAATCCAGATGGTCATCTTTCTCAAAACTACTATAATTTATAGTTCTTGGAAAGCTTGAGTGGGGATGACATAATTCTTTAAATCATATGCTGGATACAAGTTTACTAAAGAAATTTAAGGTGCACAGAAGTAATATTGGTACTTTATATTAAACTTCAGAGATTCCAGGTCATGTTTTCATACATTACCACCTTCAGTTCCAATAAAGCAGAGTTCAGCAGTTCTTAAGCCATTCTACTAGGGAAATACTAAGATCCAGGTTTACAACTGACTGGCAGGGTTAAAAGTTTGTGGTGTTGGTGTTCAGTCACTCAGTTGTGTTTGACTCTTCGGGACCCCATGGACTGTAGCCCACCAGGCTCATCTGTCATGGGATTTCCCAGGCAAGAATATTAGAGTGGGTTACCATTCCCGTCTCCTGGGGTTCTTCCCAACCCAGGGATCAAACCCGCATTTCCTTTGTCTCCTGCATTAGGCAGGCAGATTCTTTACCACTGAGCCAGCTGGGAAGCCCTATGTAGCTGGCATACTTATTAATATTTTTAACATATACGGTTTAAAACAAATCTTAGGAAATTTAATGGTCAAGTCTGGAAGGTTCTAAGTATTTTTTCACCAAAATGGAAACACGAACACAAACATAAATCACTCAATCTCTTTTCAGAAATATTTTAAAATAGAACTTCAAAGCAATGCAGAATCATTCCTTTTACTCTTTAATAAATTATTTATATGCTCTTTGACAACATTAATCAGGGTATGTTTTGCTTAAATGCCTCAAGCTAAAACCATTAATCATCATTTATTCTAATCAAATTTAAACTTTTGAAGTCTATACTTTTGCATAAAAGTTTATTTTCTAAACAATACAAAAAAGCTTTTAGAGATAAATACAATAAATGCTATGGGGATACAAAATGCAATTTTTTAAATATATGTATTCGTGTACTACAAAAGGGGAGAATTTTAAAATGAAGAAAAGAATGTTAGAAGTGTGCAAACACCACATTACACAATAACACACACACACAGCAGGTTTTGCATACAAGCATATGGCTAACTGAAAGGCATTTTTATTTGTAGGAAACAAATTGACAAAAGGCCCTAGAAAGCGTCTTTGTACAAACTGATAAACTGGAAAAATGTGCTATTTCTGAACTTACAAAACTAGTGATGAATCTGATTTCTGAGACTGATTAGTTATATGAACTGGGGCAAATCATTTAACCTCTATGAGCCTCAATTAACATATCTGTAAATCAGAGTTTATAAAACCAACTTTATATGGGTACTGGTGGAGCCAAGTTCATATACTTAAAGGGCCAACAGCATCTGGAAAATTCATGGTAGGTGTTCAAAAATAGTCTCAGTTTTCTTAGGATATCATCTATCTTATTGTTTTTAAATAAATTTTTAAAATATGATAGGTGAATGAGATCACATTACTCAATTTAGCATATAAAACTGCATTATCATTCTCTTTAACTCAATCTCCTTTGAAGTGAAGTGACAGTCACTCAGTCATGTCCTACTCTTTGTGACCTCAAGGACTATAGCCCACCAGGCTCCTCTATCCATGGGATTCTCCAGGCAAGAATACTGGAGTGGGTGGCCTTTCCCTTCCCCAGGGGATCTTCCCAACCCAGGGATCGAACCTGGGTCACCCACATTGCAGGCATATGCTTTACCATCTAAGCCACCAGGGAAGCCCTAATATACTTTATATAACATATATAAATAACTAAATATATATATATATATATGATATGATATATCAAGTAGAGAGAGGGTGACAGATGGGGAAAGGGTGTAGAGAATGAGCCTGTTAACATTTTATTGAAGAAATTCTTAGGATATTCCATGTTTGACCATTAAATTTCCTCATGAAGTTTTTTCTTGAAACCATAAATGTTAAAAATATTAGTAAGTATGATGGCAATACAATTTCAATTTTGTTCATATTTAAGAAACAGTAAGTTAGTACTCTAGGGAGAGCCAGATAAGCCAGGTTGTTGAGAAGTCAACTTCTTAACAATAGCCTCTTGATACAGTCTCATTGGAAACTAGATGCTAAACACAAAGCTGTCATTTGATGAAGAATGGCACCCAGATGCTTATGTGAAGGCAATCCAGATAACCTGCATGGCACGTCCTTTGGTGTTCTTTAGAAAAACTTTACCATATGTGCAAACAAACCCTTGAAGAATTCAGTAAATGTTTAAAAGTTAGGAATTTTCCTGTATCTATACAAAATGCACAGACTTAATTCTACTTCCATAAGTACCAATGATTTGAAAAATCACTACAGGGTTTTTGTTTTTTCTCTTAACTTTTATTATTACTTGATAAAGTAAGTTACATGCATTTTTCTCAAACCACTGAAATATGTAATACCAATTAGCCAAATATAGGATAACCTGAAAGGGTTCATTTATACCATACTAGGCATCCAACTTCCAATCAAACAGAGAATTTGGTTCCAGAGAAAATTGGACTCATTGTTTTTGTCAAATACTTTGTCAGATAACTGGATTAGAGAAATATTCAGTGCCTTGCTCACCTAGAAAGAATTACATATAAATACTAATCTAGAAAATCTGAAAGAGGATGAAAGAAATTTCTTTTTTATAAGATCAGTTAACAAACGAATGGTTCTGACTTGTAATCCGATTTTCATGTTGATTTTTATAAGCCTGCAGGAGACAGGCACCTCTGGTACTACGGCTCCTCCCATCCCTGGAAGATCAACAATTCTACAGCCTGCAAAGGAAGCATACTGGCTTAGACACGAAACCTCAAAGCCATGCAGGTTGGCTGTAAAGCCAGCATAAAGGGAGAGATGATATATAAATATATATATATTACATATGTATGTTTATAAATATAAATGTACACATATGTTAATTTACCTTTCTGAGAAGATTCCATTCTGAAAAGAAGCAATGTAAGTCTTTCTTTTGTCCACAGGCATCACATCAACATAACCCCCGTGATTCTGAACCACGCCAGCATGTACAGCGGCTCTGCAGATACTGGACAGCTGAGGAAGCAAGGAAAAACCCACCATCGTTAGGAAATGCCTGCTGAATTTGTCCAGTATTCTCTTCAATTGTACACAAGGTCACTGACATCCATCTCTCTATGGATTCCCAGTGAGCAACTATAGGATGATGCTTTGTGCATAAAGGAATCTTTCAAAAGTCACAAAGTGTTAGTTGATGAGTCGTGTCCGACTCTGTAACCCCATGAACTGTAGCCCACCAGGATCCTCTGTCCTACCCATGGAGTGGGTAGCCATTCCCTTCTCCAGGGGGTCTTCCTGACCCAGGAATTGAACCCAGGTCTTCCTGCACAGCAGGCAGATCCTTTAACATCTGAGCCACCAGGGAAGCTCAATCAAATTCACAAAGTTAAAGCCAATTTTGATCTAAGACTTGGTTTGTGTATTTTTGTAAATAGTGTGATTTATTTCTTGACCCATATGTAAATATTTAGAGACTCATTTATATAAAACTTTTTTGAAGCTAAGTTGTGGGTTTGGGGTTTTGTTTGTTTGTTTTGGTTGGGGGTGGGGAGAGGGAAGGTATTTTGTACTATGACAATCCAGGTAGATTTGGAAATCAACCCCAAAGATTCATTGGAAGGACTGATGCTGAAGCTGAAGCTCCAACACTTCATCCACCTGAATTTGAAGAGCCGGCTCACTGGAAAAGACCCTGATGCTGGGAAAGATTGAAGGCAAGAGAAGGGGGTGACAGAGGATGAGATTGTTGGATGGCACCATCAACTCAATGGACATGAATCTAAGCAAACTCCAGGAGGTAATGAAGGACTGGGGAGCCTGGCGTCCATGGGGTCACAAAGAGTGGGACACAACTTAGTGACTGAACAACAACAAATCCATTTGGAGATATCCTGTGGTTTCAAGCAAATGTCCTATTGAAAGAAATTCAAATATCAACAAAATTATTTCAGGTTAAAGCAGAAAATAAAGAAAAGCCAATGCTGAGCAAAGGGAGATCTGAAGGCCAATCTCTAGGGTGGCTGAATGGATAAGATCCCTTCACCAGCTAACCATGGAAACTGCAAACTTTAATACTATTGTCCAAGCAATAAAATGCAGATTAGCTCCTTTTATCTCGTCAAGGGCCTATTTATTATTCTTAAATTTCAGCCTTTGGGACTTCTCTGGTGGTCCAGTGTTTAAGAATCCACCTTGCAGTGTTGGGAGACACAGATTCTATCCCTAGTCTGGGAGCTAAGATCCTACATGTCACAGGGCAACTAAACCTACGTTCCACAACTACTGAGTTCGCATCACAACTAGAGAATCTGAGTACTGCAGAGAGGGGTCCCACGTGCCACAACTAGGAACTGACGTAGCCAAATCAGTCAATAAATATTTTTTAAAAATTGAGCCTTTGCTAGTCCCCACTCCAGTCACTGACCAAATGTTCCCAGGCTGGATTATCTGCACCCCATTTATATTCAGTTTTGACTTTAAACAACTCACACATAGGTATGGATATCTCTATAGTCCCTTTTCCAATATATAAGCATGTATTAAAAATGGGGTTGCTTTTCCTATTAGATAATAAAATCTATGCAGAGAAAACCTGCCCAAAAGAATAACCCCAAGAAGAAAAATATGAAGTAACAATCATAGCTTCTACCTAGATGTGCAAGGTCTATCACTCTGATTTGAACATTCTGACATGAAGTACTAGGAAAGTTCTATATTCACATTCTACCAGTTATATAATCAGAATTGGATGAAATTTCTATAAAGGAGAGAATTATTTCAGGCCCAACAAACACTTTTATTTTTTACACAACTTAATTCTAGAAGTCAATGCTTTTCTTTTGACCAAATAAGTCTTCTGTAGATTTTAATATCTGCTTTCATCCAAATGTTCTACCAAAATTTGTCAATAGCTGAGTAGAGCCTGAGGAAATCCCACAAAAATGAAACACTTAAACTGTTTCAGTATAAAGCAATCTATGCCATAGCCCCAAGGGTCTTTTCTGAACCCACTGGTGTGCTCTTTTCTTATCTCTATGCACATATGAGTGACTTAATGTGCTTTTTTAAGTTCACATAGGCATGTGCATCTTACGTGACCTTGCTTTATTACTGTGCTCTGAACTCTGCGGCATCAGTCAGTATTTATTAGATCAGAGAGACCGAATGCCAAGCTGTTTAATCCTTTTCGTGTTTTCGCTATATCACAAAATACCATACATCTAAAACCTTGAATCCTTACTCTGAGGAATCATCTTATTCACCATTTAAAGTCCCTCACTGAATTAATATTTATGTCCAATAGGGTTCATAACAGATGGAATTAAAAGTAACTCTGTACACATTTCAGTACTTATCCTGTTCTGTTAAAAGGGTATTATCAGCATTTTTCCCAAGGCAATAAAAGTGCTTAGATATAACATTCACTAAATCCAAGCACTTAATATGGTTTGAAACTATTGTTTTGCCCATAACTCTGCAGTCAGCAGGCATTCCAATTTGAGGTCAAAGGTCAGAGAGATTTTCTTTTCCTGGTCACACTTTATAAGAACTAATATATCACAAAAAGAAAAAAAATTTCTCTGTGAAATCAGTGGAACATTTTTAATGAATGCAGAAATTCACTTTATCTCTACCAAATGAGAAATAAAAGCTCAAAGAAAGAGGGTGTACAAGTTGTAACACTATAAATGGAAAGAGAGAGAGAGAGAGAAATATGGGGAAGGGAGAGAGGTTGGGAGATCATTTCTCATTTGTCCATATCTTGTATCTTTAAAGAGATAATGTATTTTGCAGGGGGAATGTGAAGATTATTTCATTAATGGTTGATTCTGTACTTAGCACATAAAAATATTTATATTTCTAACTTACTCTGCATATAATATACAATATTTTACCCCATTTCACTGAAATAAGATAAAAATAATCTCAAGCTAACAAACCCTTAACTCGATCAAATAGATGGCTTATAGGAATAAAACCGTATAGGATATTTTGAAAGATTTTCACTAGACATGAATACAATTAAATTCTTTTACTTAAAGGGACAATTCGGGAAGAATGATTTCTTTAGAAATGTCTGATGATTTTATATTTCTCCATTCATATATATCTAATAATTAATTTTTTTTAACAAACTTTTCTGTCTAAGGTGTTTGCTGAATCACTGAATGTTCTAAGTTCTGTTAAAGCAAGATGTAGGAGCCACAGATTCAATCACTGGGTTGGGAAGATCCCTGGGGAAGGAAATGACAACCCACTTTATAATACCTATGAGAACCTGTTAATTGCTAAATAAAAGGAAAAAATGAAACTAATACGGTTCAATAAAAGCAACATCATACTTAGCTTCTTTACAGAGAAAGTAGCAGTAATTTAGGATGTAAAGAATGACCATGACCATGATTTTGATAGAAAAATCAGAGAAAGGATGTTTACAAACAGAAATAAGAAGCTAAGCACAAACAGTGAGGACCACTGAATTAAGACGCCAGCAGGATTTAAGTTGCAGATAAGAAGACTGCAATTCTTCCCTGGTAGCTCAGATGGTAAAGAATCTGCTCACAATGCAGGAGACCAGAATTCAATCCCTGGGTCAGGAAGATCCCCTGGAGAAGGGAATGGCAACCCACTCCAGTATTCTTGCCTAGAGAACCCCATGGACAGAGTTGCCTAGTGGGCTACTCCATGGGATTGCAAAGGTGGGAAATGACTGAACAACTTTCACTACTACTACTAAGATGACTGCAAACTTGGAGCTGGAGAGAGACTTAGATTTGGAGAATAATTTCAGGGATAAAGGTGAACTAGGAAAAAAACACACAAACCTGAACATAAATTCACCAAGGGAAAAACAGGGGTAACACACACATTTCAGGCCTCTTTTCCAGATCATACTCCCACAGTATTCTATTGAATAAGTGCATCAAGAATATACTTCTTAAATTTGTTTTTGAAACTCTTTGAATGAGATATTGGTGAAAGTGAAAGTCACTCAGTCATGTCCGACTCTTTGCAACCCTATGGACTGTCACCCATGGAATTCTCCAGGCCAGAATACTGAAGTGGGAAGCCTTTCCCTTCTCCAGGGGATCTTCCAAACCCATCTGCCACATAAAATCTAAACTTATCAGCATGGATTAATATTTAGATTCTCCAATTACATGTCTCAAAAGCTGGATCTCTCCCTTCATCCCACACTAAACTGGCTGCAGCCACTTTTAGCTCTAATTCTCACCAGCTCAAATATAAGCAAACCTGCTATGACCATTTGAGATTTTGCCATGCCCACGCAATTTGATGTGTGCCAAGCTGTAAATAAGACAGGCTTTGTTGCTGCAGTTCAGTTGCTTATTTGTGTCCAACTCCTTTGCGACCCCATGTACTGCAGCCCATCAGGTTCTTCTGTCCATGGGATTTCCCAGGCAAATGTGCCATGCCCACTTTCAGCTCACTTGCTCTCACCTCCATGTCTCTGGAGAAGCCTTCTGCCCCATCTAGAATGTGCACTACTCCTCTTTACCACCTCACTTGAAACCTGGATTGGAAAGCACCATTTATCCACACTGAAGCCATGACAGCTACTCTTCCTGGTCCACACCAGTGCTGGCATCCATTACAATACACAGTCAACTTGTTTGTTTTTGTGTGTCTTTTAACGATTACCTGTTTTTGATACTATGCTATTTTTTAAATACTCATTTGGCAGTGGAGAAACTGTTTATAAATTTGACAAACTCTTAACTTTCCAGTTTATACTTCAAAAACTGAAAAGCCAAAAGGAAGATTAAATAAAACAAAATGCTTTATCCTTCTCAAGGATGCATCCAAGCTATTTTGGTGTCTGATATAGAATACAGTATGCAAAAAAAATTTAGTCAACATAAATTATGCATGCATATTTGCATATGGATATTTATTTTCACTGCTATTCATGACTGACTCTTTTGAGATTATGTATATCAACACAAGAGTCTGTTCTTTTTTTTTGTATACAAATGAAAATATATACATTTAAATATATATGTGACTATGTTTGCAGGATAGATAAATTAGTGCTTGCAGGTTAGTCCTGTCTGACTTTTTGCAACCCCATGGACTGTAGGTCACCAGGCTCCTTCCTCTGTACTTGGAATTTTCCAGGAAAGAATAGTATTCTTGCCATTTCCTACTCTAGGGGATCTTCCCGACCAAGGGATCAAACCTGTGTCTCCTACATTGGCAGGTGGATTCTTTACCACTGTGCTACCAGGAAAGCCCAGATATATAAATACCAAGACCTACATAAGTTAGGATACTTACATCAGAATAAATTCGAGTTCCAATTACACGAGCATAATGTGGATTTGCCTGCATACAGTTACGAGGACAGTATACTCTGAAAAATAAAGACATATTTACAAATACCAAGTAGCTGGTTATTTTAGTCTTCTTATTAGTAAAACCATAGATATGCACACACAAGAGTAAACTCAGAATTCTAAACCCTACTCATTTTCTTATTGAAGTATCAATGGTGTATAAAATACATTATAGGTATAGAATAGGGTGATACACAATTCTTATAGGTTATATCCATTTATAGTTATTATAAAATATTGGTTATATTCACTGTGTTATACAATACATCCTTGTAGTTCATTTCATACATAATAGGTTGTGCCTTTTAATGCCCTACCTCTGTATTACTCACACACTTCCCTCTCTCCACTGGTAGCCACTAGTTTCTTCTCTGTATCTATGAGTCTTTCTTTTTTTGCTATATTCACTAGTTTACTGTATTTTTTAGATTTCACATATAAGTGATATCATACCGTATTTATCTTTCTCTGTATGACTTATTAAACTTAGCATAATGCCCTCAGGGTCCATCCACGTAGTTGCAAATGGCAAATTTTTATTCTTTTTTTATAGCTGAATAGTTTTTTTTCTTCTGAAATAGGTCAATTATAGAAGCCAGACAGCAGACACAACTACTTCTACTTACTTTACCACTTCCAGCTTTTGGCACAAATGTGTTTCTTTTCTCTCTCTCTCTCTTTTTTTTTTTTCCTTCCTCTCTCTCTTTCAAAAGAAATTTAGCCAGAAAGCTTTCTAATTTGTGAATTCAAAGCAGAAAGATACATCAGGAAGTCTTGTTTTCTCAGTATCTAGGAATTTGGTAACTAATGTGGGTGCAGAAATTAACAAATATATAACTTGGAAAAACTGAACCACTCACTGTCTGCCACATATATCTCATAGTTTTTCTCTGTGATCATATCTTTGGTATCTCATCCAGTTTCACGGTTTTCATGACAATTTCACTGTCATCTATAAACTGCTGATTTCCAAATTTACATCTCTAGTTGGAGTCCCGTCTCTTAATTCTAAATCTGTATTTATATATCCTGTTGTTTATTCAATATCTCCACTTGTTTTTGTTGTTGTCCACTCGCTAAGGCATGTCTGATTCTTTGCGACCCCATGAACTGCAACATGCCAGGCTTCTCTGTCCATCACTGTCTCTCTGAGTTTCCTCAAACTCATGTCCATTGAGTCAGTGCTGCCATCCAACCATCTCATCCTTTGTTGCACCGTTTTCCTCCTGCCTTCAATTTTTCCCAGCACCAGGGCCTTTTCCAATGAGTCAGCTCTTTACATCAGGTGGCCAAAATATGGAGCTTCAGCTTCAGCATCAGTTCTTCCAAAGAATATTCAGGGTTGATTTCCTTTAGGATTGACTGGTTTAATCTCCTTGCTGTCCAAGGGACTCTCAAGAGTGTTCTCCAGCACCACAGTTTGAAAGCATCAATTCTTCAGCGCTCAGCCTTCCTTATGGTCCAACTCTCACATCCATACATGACTACTGGAAAAATCATAGCTTTGACAATATGGACCTTTGCCGGCAAAGTAATGTCTCTGCTTTTTTAAAATACTGTCTAGGCTTGACATGGCTATTCTTTCAAGGAGCAAGCATCTTTTAATTTAGTGGCTGCAGTCACCATCCATGTTGATTTTGTCTCCACTTAGGCCTAATAAACATCTCAAATTCAGCATGTTTGAAACCAAATCACTAATCTCCTCCAGTCCCCAAAATCTTCCTTCTTTAGGCTTCCTACAATAAATGTCAACTCCATTATTTGGTTGCACAAGCCAAAACCTTTATTCTAGCCTAATCTCCCTCCTTACCTCAACCTTATATTCAACCCACCAGCAATTTCCATTGGGTGTACATTGAAATAAACTCTGAGCATCCTGAAGTACCATAATCACTGTGACTCTGGACTCTGTCATCTGACACCCAGCTCACTACAATAAGCTCTCCTATGCTCTCTCTGCTTCCAATCTTGCCCCTTCCAATCTACTATCCCCACACACTTATACTGAAGAATACAAGTCCAATCATATCATTCCTCTGCTTCAAATATTCTAGTGGCTTTCCATCTGATTCAGAATAAATGACAAGATCCTTATAATGACCAATAAGCCCTGAGTATTTCCTTCTCATTACCTCTCTGGCATTATATCCTACCCCTCTTCCACTTTCTCACCCAGCTCCAGTCACACTGGCTTGATGGTTATTCTTCAAACATATGGAATAATCTTATCTTCTGGGTCATTGTGCTTATCTTTCCCTCTGTATGGAATGTTCTTTCTCCAGATATCCTATTCACTTACTGATACCTTAGCTCATTTTTTCAAAGGTTCCAAAAGGTTTTTGATTTAAACATAGAGTTCAATTATCAGTGTTCAATCAGTCACATGATATTTAAAAAAAAAATCCACTCCCAGAAATTAAGAAACTGTCAAGTGGCACTTTTTAAAATTGATTGGCTCTTCAGAATTCATTCATACACACCCACTCATAAACTAAAAGAAAATCAGAGCTAAGACTAGAAAAAAAACCATAATTCATTCTACATAGTAAATCGGAGTCTCAACAAAATGCATGCACGTGCGCTCAGTCATGTCCAACTCTTTGCAACCCCATGGACTGAAGCCCGCTATGCTCCTCTGTCCACAGGATTCTCCAGGCAAGAATACTATCATGGGTTGCCATGCCCTCCTCCAGGGCTCAGCAAAATGACCCTATGAAAACCATTATTTGATGAAAGTATCAGTTATTTTCCTAAAAGTATTATATAAAATATTTCAATTGCAACTATCTTTACCAATTGAAGCAGGTCTTCTGCAAAGCAGTTTTTAAGAAATGGCTACAATTCTTATTTAAATTTCATGTTCCTAAAGTCTGTATGACTCCAAAGTGTATATACTTCCTATAGCATCTAAACCAGAGCCATTTAACTATAAGTAATATGTGAATCTGAGTTTTTATAACTTTGAATTAAAGGGTTGATTTTAATAAAAGATGCCTTCTGTTGGAGGAAGGGTATCCCCACTGACAACAAAATTGTTTTTGTATTTGAGAACTGTTGGGCATTCCCTGTCCACCCTACAGGGACAAAACCACCTGCTCTGCCCTTAGGACCAGGCTGTGCAGGCTCCGCCTTGACCATACTTAGCACTTGGTTTGTGGAAGACCCAGGTCAAACACAGTTCAAACTGAGTTAGTTTCTATTTAGGTAATTTCAGTTCAAAGAAAGAATGTAGGAGCTTTTTGCTTGTTTGTGTTCCAATCTCCGGTTTTAACACCTTGTTATTATATACACTTGTGAGAATGTAGACAGTGATCTAGTATTTCTTTCCTTTGACTACAACTTGCATTAAGCTTGAATAAAAATGCTGACACATTTCAATAGTACCTCCTTTTACATCTAATCTTAAGGAAAGATGTTTGGCCCTGATGTGATCTGGATCTGTGAAAGAGCCATGCCATGACCTGACAAGTGACCGATGTGTCTAACTTGTCACTCACTGGGTGGCCAAGCCTCTGTAAAGCTGTCAAAATGAATATATGGGTCTTTTTTTCCAATGTGAAAACAAATATTTTTCATAGAGATAAAGACAAAAAAATTTTTTTAACCTACATTTTTTGGAGAAAGGACACTAAGAATGCCTGGAGCGCATGCAGTGTGTGGTGTCCATTGCTCCTACTGCTAGCAGATCAAGACCAAACACCGTTGAGTCCTAGAGACACCAGGATCTCAGGCAAAAGCAGCTGTCCAGGGTAAAAGTCCCCCATTCACTGGTTAAAAACGAAGAAAACCTAAAACACAGTACCTCGGGCAATGCGAAGCAGGCTTATGGAAAGGACAGAGCTGTTCCACAGTTGTTTCACAAGTGACAGCCTGAACTGAAGTATTCAAACACAAAAAAATAAGTGAATCCTTTATAAACGATAATATGCAACAGAGTGATAAGAAAATAAGATGAAAAAACAGTGCTAACCTGTTACTTTAGAGACTGTGAAGGAATTGGCAGACTGATATTTGCTAAAGATAAAAATATAAAAATTTCAATCATCAACATCTTACATGCATTGACATCAACCTAAATTCTTACATTTTTTAAGTCTGTGAAATTTAATTTCATCTTAAACATTTTTATTTAAATATCTATACAAGGAGTAGTATAAGAATTAATCATCTGTTTTATGCCAAACCCATATGACCTTCAAGTATGAACCAAGTCGATACCATTCTTGATATCAGAGAATGACCTCTTTTCATTATCAGTCTCAAAAACTTATAGGTAATAGCATGAAATAATATACATTTGTATCTATATATTTGTTTCTTATTAAAATTAAAATTCTCAATATACTCATGCTCTGTCATCACAGAACCAATTTATTCTTTCAAAATAGTCAATACAAGGCACTGTAAAAAGACTGCTAAATAATAAGTACTTTAAAGGACTGTGCATTATTCATTTTTTGTTCCCTCTAGTACTCCTTATATGCATTATTAAAGCAGGAATAAAAGAAAAGGCATACCATTATATAAGAAATTTTTAATTGGTTTATCTATACCAGATTTTCAGAAAAACATCTATTGCAAAAGGTAATGCTTATTTGTGATGGTACTTTAATTTGACATACTCTGCAAATTTCAAGAGAGTTTCTAAAATAAATAATAAAAAGCAACTTAAGGGAAAAAAGTAAATAATAGGATAAATGTTCTCTTTTTTGTTCTGTTTTTTGTAGTTTTTAGTAATAGGATAAATGTTCTTTAATGCAACACCCAGTGTTTGCCTTTCTAAAGTGAATACTTAACATTGATTACTTATTGATGGTAATTAACAAATATCTGTTGGATGAATAAGTTAATAAATAAGTGTTTCTATAAAACTTTTACTTAAGAGAATAATTGCTAATGCCTGAAAAACACACATCAAGCCTTTGAACAAAACTATATATATACCACATCATCCCGCCAGTTTTTAAGGATCTTTAATATAAAAAAATTCCTTCTAATCATTGTGAATTCCCTACTGTGGAGTTTTTTGCAACTGTATAGTGACAAAGAAAGGGTGACTACGTCACATTTCCTAAGAAAAGGCATCCCAAAATGAGATTCAATGTTTATTATTTTATGCAGGAGAAACTACAAATCCTACATTTCAAAAGTCTACATTTTTCTATTTTCTACAGAGACTATATGAAAATATTTTGTTTTAGAATAATATATTTACTATGTTCAATGTGACAAACATTTCAAAAGTTAATCAATGCTTTTGTTGTTGTTCAGTCATTAAATCATGTCCAACTCTTTGTGACCCCGTGGTATATAGTGCCCGCCAGGTTCCTCTGTCCATGGGATTTCCTAGGCAAGAATACTGGAGTGGGTGGTCTCCAGGGGACCTTCCTGACCCAAGAATCGAACCCATGTCTCCAGCACTGGCAGGCAGATTCTCTACCATTGAGCCACCAGGGAAGTCACCAGGGAATTATTCTTTTATGCGGAGTCAAATTACATTTTAAGGAGAAGAAAGGTGACATGATACATTACGTATTTAGAGACTTTTCAAAATGCTCTTTTATCTAGTACTTAATTTATCTTATTGACAAAGTTAGTGTTGCATAAAATAAATAATTGTCTTTAAACAAGAAAGGAAGAATATGCAAATCAATTAGTCTTCTTGGGCATTTTCTATCACAGGTGAAAAATGTTATTATTTCACAATGGGAAAAACTATAAATTTTTACATTCTTAATGACACGAAATTTAATATTTAGAGTTTTAGCATTATCTGTATAAATTGGCTCAATGGTAAAGAATCCGCTTGCAATGCTGGAGACACAGATTTGATGCCTGGGTCAGGAAGAGCCCCTTAAAAAGGCAATGGCAACCCACTCCAGTACTGCCTGGAGAATTCCATGGACAGAGGAGCCTGGTGGGTTACAGTCCACAGAGTCTGCAAAGAGTTAGACACGACTGAAGCAACTTACTTAGCATGTATAAGCAAAAGGGTTCAACTGAATTCAGAGAGTTTTCTTTCTTTTGCCCATGGATATTATGTAGCTGAAATAAGCCTTTCTATCCTCTCTCTTTATAAATTAAATTCTTCTGTGCTTTGTTCTAAAAGAAAGTAACTCATTGTTGCAACTTAAAATCTCTGGTCACAAGATTATTCAGGTACTTACCCAACTGTTTGAACACCATTTCTATTGGATTTGATGAAATAATGTTTCCTTCCTTGTCTAGTGATATCCACCCAACCACCATCATTGTCTATTATCCCATAATGAATTGCAGCCCTACAGATACTGGATTGCTGGGAGAAAAGAAAGAGAAAAGACGGTGAAAATAAGAATTCTGCATGGGATACCACTCTTTACTATTTATGGCTTTAAACATTTCTTAGCAAAATATCTATAAATACATAAACTATTTTCCCATTAAAAATCAAATATTATTTGAAAGGAGTCTATCCTCAAATTTATAATACTTACCATTTCATAATGTACACTGCCAATAACTTTAGCTTTACTATCCAAACAGCCAGCAGGACATTCATATCTAAATGAAAGAAATGGGAAACAAAATTTAGCCTCTCTGAATGTCTGTATAAAATGAAAGTATTTTTGTATCTTGCCAATTAATTTTGAGTACAATCATAAACATTACCTATTACAGGTTGTTCCTTTGCACTGATCTCTTAGTCTTACTTCACAAGAAACAATTTGAGCTAAAATTTAAAAGATAATAATAATTTAGTTGATGTACAGTTGCTCTGATTCAACCATACAGTCTAATGCCAAGTTTTTGCCAGTCTAAAAATGTTCAACATCAATAAAATACAGTTGTATATGTCAGCAATGTAAACTTTACAATTTCTGTAAATAATATGGAGGTCTTACACATTTGCTGTGTGCTTATGACTTCGTTTCTGTTACTATCATCTGCTACTGTCCGGATGTGGGTATCATGGACTTGTGACTGCTGCTGTTCAATTTCATTTGTTTCTTCTTCTTGAGGAGGATAGTAATTATCTGATCCTTCTGTTAGAGAAAAGGATTTAAGAAATATGAGTTCATCTTAAATGTGTACAAATTATCAATAATGATACATCTTTATATGCCTATATAACATGTAATACTACTAGAAAAATCCATATGGTATATTGGCACATGTTTTGACTTACAGTAGTGACCTTACATACTGCATTGGAGTAAATAAAGCAGGTGCATAAACTTTTGAGCCCTTGATTCATTTATGCTACCATTTGGCTAATATCAAATGGAATCATTTCTAAGCTTTCCTTATATTTTAAAGTGAAATCAATGATATGCTTTCATAATGACACCGTGAAATCTATACAGTGATCTAAATGAAGTTGAGGCTTAGTGAATTTTCATTTCTTTTCTCAAATGAAAC
Organism: Oryx dammah; assembly: GCF_014754425.2. Taxonomy (NCBI): domain Eukaryota; kingdom Metazoa; phylum Chordata; class Mammalia; order Artiodactyla; family Bovidae; genus Oryx; species Oryx dammah. The sequence goes on along the minus strand of NW_024070203.1, from coordinate 50,260,994 downwards.
CATATTTTTAGGAGGATAACACTTAAAGTTTTCAAAAGAATCACATTTAAAAGTCTCCTGAAAGGAAATTCAGCCTAAGAAGAATTGACATTTCCTTGTTATTTACCACAATATCAGTTCCCATGGAAAAGTTTCTATTGTAGAAGGAAATTCAATGTGCAGAAAGAAATTCAATGTGCAGAAATTTAAATTTAACAATGGAAAATATGCAAACATTGAATTTAATATTTTTTTCCAGGCTGGCTTATATCAAGGGCTTGATGGGCACATTTTGAAAATGTGGCTATTTTCATGTATGTCCAAGAATTCAGAAACTAAAAAAAGGAAGTATGAATTCAGAGGAAAGTCAGCTTTAAAAAACATTGTGGTCACTGACAATGGAGCAAGGAGGTTGGAGGTTTGGGGGTAGAACGGATGGAAAACAGACTCGCACACAAAGAAAAATATTTTTAGGAATTAAAAATGGCTCGTATAACAGAGTGAAATATATGGTAACTTCTTGTCTACTTATTATACCTAATGAGCACTCAATCATTAAAGGAAAAAAGATCTCTCTCTGAGTACTGAAAAGTGGCTTCATTTACACATATTTTCTAATACACTTGGTCTGCATTAATCTTCATTTAGTCATCATTAAGAATAAAGTAGTACAAGAGAGTAAAATGTTCACTTGGATACCCAATAAGGATGACCTTCACAAAGGTTTGTCAGGTAAGTTTTATCTTCATGTGCTACAAATAAGACACCATGCATTTACTTTATATTTACTTTTGAGGACATCCAATGTATGTGAGACAGCACTTTTTGCAACAGTTTTATAATATGTTTTATGTATATATATATATATATGTGCACATATATTGTTATTTTGGCATGAGAAATTATATAGTTTTGCAGTAAGAAGCAGAGAATTAGTATAATTCATTGGGCATGGTTCAATAAGAGTCACGGATAGGTATTTAGGCAAAAATTTTTAGAGCACTTAAAATAAATTGTGTTAAATTACTAAATTCTTCAAAAAAATTGACATTCATGGGAATAATTCTAGCCAACACTATATCAAGATGGTTTTTAAGACTGTAAATATACTCATCACTCTGGGATAATTTCAAAGTAGAATTAAGTGGTCATCTGAAGCAATCATGCAACTTTCCTTTAAACATAAATTAGTGTAATAGATTTATTAATGTTATAAATATTCTTAAAATATGTTAAATGATTTCTTCAGAATATTTGAAATAGGGTTCTGAAAACTTTTCATGTAATAATTAAATGTGCTCTTTGGCTTTTTAAACACAAATTAATGTGGAAGTTGGATTAAAATATAAATCAACCTGAATGTTACAACAGCACATACCTTTGTAGCACAGATTTTCTCTACAGCCTCCTCCGAAACTCGGTGGGCAAGCAGAACAGGGCCGGCCATGTTTGTAGGGGGCATGGCCCCACCAGTTTCCCCTTAAAAAGATAATTCACTCCATTAAATGGTAGTTTATTTTTCCTATTTTTGAGAAATCTTTATACTGTTTTCCACAGTGGCTACACTAATTTACGTTCCCAGCACCAGTGTACAAGGGTCCTCTTTTCTCTATATCCTCACCAACATTTTTTATTTGTATTCTTTTTAATAATAGTATTTCTGACAAATGTGAAGTGACATCTCATTGTTACTAAGTTTAAACATACATTGCTATCCCATTCTTTTGAAAATATTCTAAATAATGTGCTATATGTATTGTTAAGAATTACAAAACCAAACTACTGCAAAACACTAACCTCTGCTATGGGATATTCATCTATATTCCATTTGTCTTAATAAAAACAGATTTTTGACTTACATTTGACTGAAGTTTAGTTGTTTAGTATTTTCAATGTAATTATTTGAAGGGTCTTTACACAGGTGAAAATACATTTCTCAGTCTATAGTTTCCCATATCTAATAAACCCAAATTATTAAATATTTAAACAATATAATAGAGCAATAAATAAAACTGAAGGCCTAAAAATGATTCTTATCTTTACAAAGATCATAGTTTCAATTTTCACATTCCCTTTAAGCACCAATTTTATGCATCGGGCAACCATAATTGTTGCCATATTAAGTAAAGTGAGTAAAACCAGTGCACTTTACTTCATAACACACACTGAAAATGACAAAAAAAGTCAAGAATATAAAGTTATATCTACATTGTTAAGAAATATTTATATATAAAAGCAGTGTTTCGTCTACTCACTTTGGGGAATAATTGCACACCAGGTAAACAGCTTTGGGCCATATTTGCCCCCAGATGTTCATGTTATGGCACAAATTAATGGCACAGCCTATTCTGCTACTTGTTGCCCACACCACCTACATCAGAGGGGAAAAAAAGGCTCAGAGAAAGCAGGTTGAGATGAAATAAGACAACAACATATCCGAGAGAAAATGTATAGAAGTGAACTCGAGAACCAGCTGTTACCATTCAAAATGAAATGAGGCAATGTCCAAAAGGATATTTTTCTAGAGATTTTCGGATGTCCTTAATTTAACTTAAAAAAGAGAGAGAGAGACATAATAACTCTGAAAGTGACAGTGTTAGGTGCTTAGTCGAGTCCGACTCTTTGTGACCCCACGGACTGTACCCCACCAGGCTCCTCTGTCTGTGGGGATTCTCTGCAAGAATATTGGGGTGGGTAGCCATTCCCTTCTCCAATTTTCATATATAAAACATAAAAATCTCAAATGTTACACACCTTCACAAGCCTAAATGGCATATTAATTTTTTTTTTTTATGAAAAAACCTACTGAAGAAAGGAAGAGAAATTCTCATCTTAAATCAGAAAGTACTAGAGCAAAAGTTTAGGTGTTCAAATTTCTCACATTTCAATGTGTCACTGCCTATTAGGGAACCTCCTGCTGACCTTAATCTTGGACATGCTAAGGTATACAGAAGCATGCTTTATATTCAGTAATAATCAGTCATAGAAAGTCTAGAAACTCAGATCTGTGGTGAGTTTTATCTAGCCAAATCTGTCATTAATTGGTTGATTTAGTAGTTTAGGACATATCCAATGGGAACACTAAGAATTTTTGTAAAAAGATAAATGCTGCATGCATCAAATATACTGAATGTCAGGGTAAATAAAACCATATTTTTATTTGTGGAAAATAAAAAATAATGACATCTGAATATAAAGGTGGTAAATTTCCTCCCATCTGCATTTATCAGGGCTATATTAAAGTATTTTAAATGTAAAATCACTGAAATAATATGTTTAAGGAAATGTCTATAATTTCTCTATTATTGTTTATAAAAATACATAAGCCTATTCTACATGTATATAGATTTGTAACAGCAATACTAAATGATATAAGGAAGACAAATGTTCAGTACTCTATAAGTTCTCCTACAAAAAAAAACAAAAAAACTTTGTTAGTTTACACAAATTCAGAGGAATAAGGTACAATATACCCTAGACATACCTGTGTATAATGAGTACATACAGGTCCAGAGCATCTGAATGGACAATACGGGTTACACTCATGTTCATACGGGTAGCTAAAGTCTCTGACTTCATCATACCATGCTTGCACATGAAAGGTTGGGGGCCTGTATCTTTTTGAAAGAAAATAACCACAAAGATCAAGTAAGGCTGGAGAAAATATAAAACTAAACATTGCTGAAAGCACTGATAAAATGTGGTAGAGAGGCAGTTCTGTGGAATTTATTCATATTAAACACTTTTGCCCATTACGTCACTAATATATCAATTACTTGAAACAAAAACACGTCTAGGATACTGCTGATCATTCTGCTATAATATTTATTTTTTTCTTATTTGTCTTGGTGTGACTGCTTGTTTTCCTTTTAGGCACTAAGCCTTTGAAAACTTACAATGATGCATTAGTAAGTATTTCATTTCAAACTCTTCTGTTTCAGAAACAAAAAGTTATACTTTTAAGCTACCTTCCCCAATGGGCTCCCAAATTCTGTCCAATTGACGGAAGCAAGCTTGCAGGTCCATGTTCCCACAAACAAGTTTCAGCCCAGGATTCTGCAGACCGTTCCAGTTCTACATCCCATGTCTACGATTCAAAACAAAAACAAAATACAGACACGAAAGGATAATGTATATAGAGAGTTTGGACATTTCTTTAGCGTATACAGTTAGTCAGTTATGTTTTCTTCTTTCTGACTTCTATGCAAAGTCAGCATTTTAATCTGGGTTCTCGCCGTCTCTCACCTAGATTTTTGCACTAGCCTCCTAATGAATCTCCTTTCATCCAACCCACATCTCTCCAATCTGCTCTAAGTGCTAAGAACTGCCTACGTGGACACAAATACACTTAAGTGATTCCTCTGTCTAATCCCATTGAACAAATCCCTATACACATAAAGTGCAAATCCTCACTCACAATATCCCCTGTCATAAAGGCTGTTATTCCTTGCTTTTGCTAGCACTGTTTCCTCTGCAAAACACATCCTTGTCCCAATTATTTGTCAGACAGATCCTTACTCTTATCATGATCCAACTTTATATAATACATTCTTGACATATTTTCATTTCTCTTAAATGTAAGCCATTTCCTCCTTTGGACTCTGAAGCTTTGTTACGCTCTTTGCCACGTGGCACTAGTGGTAAACAACCCGCCCGCCGACGCAGGAGACTTAAGAGACATGGGTTCAATCCCAGGGTCGGGAAGATGCCCTGGAGAAGGGAATGGCAACCCACTCCGGTATTCCTGCCTGGAGAATCCCATGGACAGTAGGACCAGGTGGGCTATAGTCCATGGGCTTGCAAAGAGCTGGACACGACTGAAGAGACTCAGCGTGGCACTGAGATGCTAGCATTCATCTGTATGTCTCTGTCACGGACTGTGAGTTGCTTGGGGACAGTTGTTTAACTCATGTTTGTAACTTCAGCTTATTATCTATGTCTGTCATATGGACAAGGTGGTCAGTAAATGTTGGCTGAATAAATGAATGGTTAATGAATCTGAATTCCATAAAATAGAAACGTATTTTTGTATGCAAAAAATTCAACAAGAGTGACTAACTCATACTTTAAAAATACTTGATAAAGAAACATTTACAATTACAAAATCATTACCAAAATAATTTCATATGTCCCAAGTTTAATATTCAGTTTGTTAATTTGAAAATCAGGCAGCACAGTGAATGGGGTGGTAAAAACAATGAATTTTCCAATACTAGTTTCAATACTGGCACAATTACAGGATTCTGGGCATGTTAGGAGGATAGAAAAATAGGCCTGGAACTAGAAAATGAGGACACAACCTAAGGTGAAAGCAGTGAAACTGGAGAAAAGCAGACAGACTGAAATAATGTTTAGGAATTTAAATTCCTAGAAGTTGATGGATGACTAAAGGCAGGCGGTGAGGGAAAGAAAAAAAAAAGGTGAAGACTGATGAGATTACCAAACTTGAGAAAGAAGAACAGAAAGAGAAATAGATTTTTGTAATAGGAGTGTATGTCTCTGCACTTCAATGCTTATTTCAAGGCTAATGGGTGAGGTGTCTGTGATACACACAGTATATATGTCAAGTGGAGAGTGGAGATAGACGATTGGGGTTCTGGGGAAAGAAATATACTCCAAAGACATGAAGTTATTCCTTCAGGAAGATGATACAGAATGAGAACAAATGTAAAGAAAACTCTGGGGTTATCAAAATTGAAGAGGAGAAAAAAACAAGTTTAAGTAAAATGAACAAGGAAAAGTGGAGTCAAAAAGGCTAAGGGAAAACTAAAAGAGGATTAAATAGTAAAAGGCACAGGACAAGAGATTCCAGGAGTAGAGAGTGGGCAATTAAGCTCAAATGTTACAGAGAAGTCGAAGAACATGAGGTCAGCTCGGTACTAATTCATTATTAAGAGCAACTTAAGGGATTTCCCTGCTGGTTCAGTGTTTAAGAATTGTTGGAGGTTCATATAGGAACAAAGAATAAAAAATAATTTCGTTGGGAAATTTAAAAAAAAAAAAAAAAAGGAATCCACCTTGCAATGCAGAGGAGATGGGTCTGATCCTTGGCCAGAGAGCTGAGAATTCACATGAAAGTGTCAGTCACTCAGTCATGTCCTACTCTTTGCAACCCCATGAACTGTAGCCTGCCAGGCTCCTCTGGCCTTGGAATTCTTCTGGCAAGAATACTGGAGTAGTTTGCTATTCCCTTTTCCAGGCAATCTTCCCACCCAGTGATTGAACCTGGGTCTCCTGCATTGCAGGTAGATTCTTTACCATCTGAGCCACCAGGGAAGTTCCTTTTAAAGGATGGAAGAAACCTAACCATGCTTATAGGTCAAAAGGACAAGATACTAGAAAACAAAACAAAAGGAAAAAAAGTATGTGTGAAGAAGGGAAGTTTCTTCATTCTATGTATAGTCTCCATATAATCTTGCAACAAACATTCTTGCTAATTCAACTGTGGATCTGAAATACATAAAATCATGCTTTCAAAGCCAGAAAAAGAAAAAGTATACAAAATTAGAAGAATACTGGAAAATCCCATGGACAGAGGAGCCAGGTGGGCTGCAGTCCATGGGGTCTCGAAGAGTCGGACGTGACTGGGTGACTTCACTTTCACTTTTCATTTTTATGTATTGGAGAAGGAAATGGCAACCCACTCCAGTGTTCTTGCCTGGAGAATCCCAGGGATGGGGGAGCCTGGTGGGCTGCTGCCTATGGGGTCACACAGAGTCGGACACGACTGAAGTGACTTAGACATCTTTATTATCTACCAAAAACACACACAAAAAAAGAATATTTACATGCCACTAAAAAATTAACAGCATAAAAGTATCTGGATTTCATAAAAACTTGAATTTCACTTTGAATTCATATCTAATGTTCAAGACGACTGGTTTTGTGGTATAGACATCAGAAACGTATGCTATCAATAAGCATCGATCGGGTAAACACTTTGCCAAATGTGAACATACTATTAATTAAAGTCATTACTTAAATTAGACCTAATTTTATAATTACATATTATGTAAGATGCAAAGGCATAATTCAAATTACTGTTATTATTTACCCAAACAAATTAGGTAAGAAACAAAGAATTTGGCTGAAGTCCCAAAAAATGAGCAAGATGCTGATATCCTTTTGTATCCAGGTGGTCAGAAAGACAGTCATCTCTCAAAAGCAAGCTTACTTCTATGAAGAGTTCCCTGGTTAGTAGGTTGTCCTTAAGAGACAAACAAATTTTTGCCTTCAATCTTGAAAATCAGGTTCTTGAATAATATTTTAGTCATACTCATGGCTCAGCGGTAAAGAATCCACCTGCCAATGCAGAGACTCGGGTTCAACCCCTGGGTCAGGAAGACCCCCTGGAGGAGGAAATGGCAACCCACTCAGGTATTCTTGCCTGGAAAATCCCTTGGACAGAGAAGCCTGGCGGGCTACAGTCCACGTGGTCACAAAAGAACTGGACACAACTTAGCGCCTAAACAACACCACCACAGTGAAAATATATTTATCCATAGGTTTCTAATCTAGCAACAAAGCAACCTCACAAAGAGCAGCCAGGTACCAGAAAGAAAAACACAAACATTCCTAGATGGAGAAGGAAAAAAAAAAAAAAGGCTTTGAAACCATTGAAATGGTTTTAAAACACTCTTCCCACAAAGGGTGGGTGGAGTTGAATTCCCTCCCCTTTCCTTCAAGTTGAGTTAGATAGTGGCTCCCTTCTAACAAACAGAATAGCATTGTGAGATTTCCCCAGCTAGGTTAGGAAATAAAGCCTCTATCCGATTCTTTCTCTTTTAAGACACACATCTTTAAAGACCTGAGTCAACAAATTAGGATTTCAGCTACCCAGAAGAGGTAGCTAAAAAAATAAGATGGAGAGACCACACAGAAACAGAGAGAGAGATGCAAGAGGAGTCCCTACTGTTTGTGTTTTCCTAGCCCAGACAAGGGGCTGGTAAGTTTGCCTGTCCAGGTCACTACACAAGTAAGAGCCCCAAAAGAACCACCCAGCTAAGGGAGTTCTTAAGGCCCTTATTCAAGGTCAATTTACTCTTGTGTTACACACAATTCTACAACCTTAGACGTCAGTTTATCCTACAAAATTGATGGATTCTTTCTAGAGAAGATACACAACTATTTCCAAGTTCACAAATATGTTGCATATCCAAAGTCTGTTTATATATCTATTGTGTAGAAACTGGAATAAAATCTACAACATATCATTCAAATGCTTCAGGCTATGTTTTCTTATTTGTAAAATATGTCAGTTGAAATAGAAGACAACTCAGGTTCCTTTAAGGACTAAAATTCAATTGTTGACTATATATTATGGACAAGTTGTTTTTCAGCATGACTTCTCTTCTATTTAATCCATTAAAAATGGGGGTGGGGGACATCCCTGATGGTCCAGTAGTAAGATACCACCATCCAATGCAGGGGGTGTGGGTTTGATCCCTGGTTGGGAAACTAAGACCCCACATGCTGCATGATGTGGCCAAAATTAAAAATAAATCACACTCACTAAAAATAATAAAATAGGGAGTAGAACATATCAAATTAATTATGATAATGCTAAAACAGGGACAAACATTATTTTAATGCAAGAACTGAGGCAAAGAGCATGCAGCTAAAATTTACTATCAATATTTAATAAATATTAGCGACAATTTTGAAAGTAATCAGTTGAAGAATCTAATCAAGCCCTGCTATTTAGGATAAGTTCAATAATAAGAATCAAGAACATTCTTTAAAAAAAAAATCACTGAAAATATAGCTGTCCTGGAAGAAATACCATCATATAACATGATAACAGCACAGAATATATATTTTTATGCTACAACATAATATTTCAGGTTTGAAGACAGGCAATAATTCATACCCATCCCATTTAAATGCAGGTTACTCTCTATTTCTATTTAAATTCAGGATTGTAAATTAAATCAAGATGGCCTAACCAGCTTCATTTTTTCTCTCTGAACTATTCACCCAGGACTAATTTAAAGCCAAGCCACATTTAAAATTACCATTTCTTTATAGAACGGGTACTTGAGGTGTGCAGAAATAAAAACCACTCTATTTTCCAACTACATGAATAAGCTGTTCCTTCTGAGAACATAGTAAAGTCTTCAATTTAAGTTTTATTACTAAAAGAAACATTTAGAATATTATTAACATACTTTGTCTCCGGGGTTATTTTTCAACCAGTTGAACTTAGTGGCTCTATCATTTCCTGTGTGTTATGTATATGAGAAACCCTAAACCTTGACAAAGGACTTTTAAAAGTAAACCTTGAAATTCATAGTAGTTTTAGCACTAAAAGGGCTTCCTTGGTGGCTCAGACAGTAAAGAATTTGCCTGCAATGTGGGAAACCTGAGTTCAATCCCTGGGTTGCGAAGATCCCCTGGAGAAGGAAATGACTACCCACTCCATGATTCTTGCCTGGAGAATTCCATGGACAGAGGAGCCTGGCAGGCTCTAGTCCATGGGGCTGCAGAGTCTGATACAACTGAGCGACTTTCACTTCACTTCACTTTAGCACTAAAACAATGTGTTGTAAAATCTGAAAATTATGTAGCTATCTAGACATATATAGAAAATTCCATTGACTGCTCTTCTTTGTGAAATGTGGTGAGCATACACAATTCATACTCCTACCAGAATACCTGTTATGCTATTATAATAACAGTCAATGACAGCTGCAAATCATTGAGGAGTGGAGTTTTTAATAGAGTTAATATTGCTGGCTTACCAGAGGTTGCATCCCTATACATGAGGCAAAGACAATCATTAGTAACATAACTCTTTCTCTTTGATACTGAGAATAGCTCCTCTCTTAAAAAGGATTCAGTTCAGTTGCTCAGTTGGGTTGGACTCTTTGCGACTCCATAGACTGCAGCACGTTAGGCTTCCCTGTCCATCAACAACTCCCAGAGCTTGCTGAAACTCATGTTCATCGAGTCAGTAATGCCATCCAACCATCTCATCCTCTGTCGTCCCCTTCTCCTCCTGCCTTCAATTTTTCCCAGCATCAGGGTCTTTTCCAATGAGTCAATTCTTTGCATCAAGTGGCCAAAGTACTGAAGTTTCAGCTTCAGCATCAGTCCTTCCAATGAATACTTGGTCTGATTTCCTTTAGGATTGACTGGTTTGATCTCCTTGCAGTCCAAGGGACTCTCAGGAGTCTTCTCCAACACTACAGTTCAAAAGCATCAAATCTTCTTCACTCAGCTTTCTTTATATAGTCCAATTCTCACATCCATATATGACTACTGGAAAAACCACAGCATTGACTAGATGGACCTTTGTCAGCAAAGTAATGTCTCTGCTTTTTAATATGCTATCTAGGTTGGTCACAGTTTTTCTTCCAAAAGATTTTCAAATATATTTTCTTTAGTATTGTACATTTATAGTCGCTAAGTTGTGTCAAACTTTTACAACCCCATGGACTATAGACCACCAGGCTCGTCTGTCCATGTGATTCTCCAGGCAAGAATACTGGAGTGGGTAGCCATTTCCTTTTTTAGCAGATCTTCCCAACCCTGGTATCAAACCAGCATCTCCATGACTGACGTGCAGATTCTTTACCACTGAGCCACCTGGGAAGCCCATTTATGTAACCTTAAAATTCTTGTCCTGTAAATCACTATCATGTTGCAGTGTCAAAATTATTGTTGCAGTACATTAAACCAGAGTTGAACGCAATGTTAATTAGTCACTAGGAATCTGCCTGAAGAGCATTTTCTTATAATTGAGGCTTCAAAATTGTTAGTATAAAAACTAAAGAGAATAGCAGACTATTTTTCAAATAAAAGTCAAACATTAATTTGAACTTTTTAGCTAATTATTAGTACTAAAGATTGTATTAAAGTGCATGGAGTAAAGTTTTGTGATATTATCTGCTTGATTTCTGTACTTAGACTCTTCACACATAAATCCTCAAAGATGAGTTGTAAGCCAAGGAACCAGAATTGAAAGAGACAGGTGTACCCCACTGTTCATTGCAGCACTGTTTATAATAGCTAGGACATGGAAGCAACCTAGATATCCATCAGCAGACGAATGGATAAGAAAGCTATGGTACACATACACAATGGAATATTACTCAGCTATTAAAAAGAACACATTTGAATCAGTTGTAATGAGGTGGATGAAACTACAGCCTATTATACAGAGTGAAGTAAGTCAGAAAGAAAAACACCAATACAGGATATTAACGCGTATATATGGAATTTAGAAAGATGGTAACGATGACCCTATATGCGAGATAGCAAAAGAGATACAGATATGAAGAACAGACTTTTGTACTTTGTTGGAGAAGGTGAGGGTGGGATGATTTCAGAGAAGAGCATTGAAACATATATTACCATATGTGAAATAGATCACCTGTCCAAGTGTGATGCATGAAACAGGGCACTCAAAGCAGGTATACCAGGATAACGATGAGGGATGGGGTGGGGAGGGAGGTGGGAAGGGGTTTCAGGATGGGAGACACATGTACATCTGTGGCTGATTCACGCCAATGTATGGCGAAAACTACCACAATACTGTAATTAGCCTCCAATTAAAATAAATAAATTAATTTTTTAAAAAAAGGATGAGTGGTAGGGATGGAGATGACATATGTCTCTTTATCCACAAAGATACTAATGACACTTCCTGGTGAAGGTATCATGATACTTAGTCTACCGAAGGAAATATTCTAAATGACACTGAAGATGTAAGTATTTTACTTCATATATTGGGTTGGCCAAAAAGTTTGTTCAGGTTTTTTCATAAGATGCTACAGAAAAAAATCTGAACAAACTTTTTGGCCAACTCTATAGTTTAGAATCACCAATGAAAAAAACATTATGAGTAAACAAATAAATTTTAATAGGAAATTGACCAGCATGATCTGACACCTTTAAATGCACATAGAAATAATCTACTGACTGGAAAGTCTCACATAATTTAGTAACTGTTTAATGTCATTCTAAACAGGGAGAAATACGACTGCAAGATTTTCTACCATTCCAGAAAACCCCATCTAAGTGGCTTAAGCTATGATAAGTCTTTTTGAAGATATGCTAAGACATGAAAAGACATAAGTCTTTTCGAAGACATTCTTGCCTGGAAAATCCATGGGTTTTCAAGATAAATGCAAAAAAAAATGGTCCTTGACTATCTTACTGGACTTTCAAAATATGCATTGCTGTCTGGCAAAGTAACAACATCAAAGCACAATAGTGTTTTGAAAATGCAGTTACGCTGGACATCTAGATCTTGGCTGAAACCTCTGGTCTTATATTCCTACCAAAAACTATAAATTACACTGAAACTATAAAATTTGAAAATGAATTCCATGAACATCTGTCTTTTTTAGATGTATATATTTGCATATAGATGGAGAAGGCAATGGCACCCCACTCTAGTACTCTTGCCTAGAAAATCCCATGGACGGGGAAGCCTGGTAGGCTGCAGTCCATGGGGTCACGAAGAGTTGGACATGACTGAGCGACTTCACTTTCACTTTTCACGCATTGGGGAAGGAAATGGCAGCCCACTCCAGTGTTCTGATGACAATAGAGCTATTTCTTAACTAAGAAGCAAAAGTTGATTTGTGAATTTCAAGACTGCAAAGCCAAAGTGTTAGTTGCTCAGTCAGGTCTGATTCTTTGTGATCCCATAGAAGCTCACCAGGCTCCTCTCTCCCTGGGATTCTACAAGCAAGAATACTATAGTGGGATTCCAGCGTAACTGAGTAAGACAAGAAGTTATTCTCAATAAATAGTTAACACCAGGTATCTCTTCAAGCTTAGTCCTGAAAACCCAATGATAAATCTTCAAAGTAAGGCACAGACTTTCACATGTAATTTTTCTACACAGTTAAAAGGATGATCAGGATTTTCTACCCAGCTCGTGAATGTACAAGCAGTTGAAGAAAATCAAAAACATATAGAACTATCTCTTTCTACTGCTGCTGCTGCTGCTAAGTCGCTTCAGTCATGTCCGACTCTGTGTGACCCCATAGATGGCAGCCCACTAGGCTCCTCTGTCCCTGAGATTCTCCAGGCAAGAACACTGGAGTGGGTTGCCATTTCCTTCTCCAATGCATGAAAGTGAAAAGTGAAAGTGAAGTTGTTCAGTCGTGCCCGACTCTTCGCGACCCCATGGACTGCAGCCTACCAGGCTCCTCCGTCCATGGGATTTTCCAGGCAAGAGTACTGGAGTGGGGTGCCATTGCCTTCTCCAATCTCTTTCTAAACACCACCTTTAAAAGATAATTCTTATCCTGCCAGCCCTTCTGGAAAAACAGATTTATGAATATCCATCATATGTCAATACAGAAATCCCTCTCAAACCACTGTTGTGTTTTCTATTTACATCAGAAAGTGCAATCTCCAAATCTGGTGGAATAAGCCGTGAAGGTGATCTGCTCAACAGCAATTAACTGGAGCTCTAGGGAAGAACTTGTTTCTCAATGGAAGTGACACAGTTGACAGTTCACAATGCTTCAGCTTCAAACTCCAAAAATAATGCCTCAGTGTACAATCTTAGCCACCTTCTTTTCACCCTGATGGCGGTATTATCAGAACTATAATGAAGAGCCAGACATCAAGGAGATCAATCAATCATTCAATCTATGCTAAAAGAGCCTATGAGGTTTTTGTGACAAAGTCATCTGGTACAAAAAGCACTGGAAAATAGTACATTCCTTACAACTGGGAAATTACCTCCGGTGTTTTAACTCCTGTGCTTCACCTGCTTTGAAAAGACTTTGTAGTCACAGGGAAAATGCACGAGGCTCAGATTTCAAAGGGAACACCTGTGTTTCTGGACAGAGAGGCTTTGCCAGGTACTGAGAAAATAGCAGCATCACCCCAGGGCAAGGCACATATGAGGGTCTCCTGGAAATGACAGAGATGTGAGGCAGATGTGGCAGTGTTTTACCTAAAATCGACTTCAAAACAAAGCCTTGGAAGTCTTAGCAAAGGAGCAACTTAATGATTGAGGAAACTGCCTCTGCAGTTTACTAAAATTAAAATAATTTTTGGAATGAAAATTTCATGTGTGGGTGAACTCACAAGATCTTTTTAGTTACGCCCACTGTTTTGACATTATACAGACAGACTGAACGCATGATGTAAGGCAAATTGTCCTTGTGACGCTGCAGAGCCGTGACATCAACAAAATCCTTACCTTTCTCCAGAATGTCTGTTCATTCGCATTTCATCTCCTTGCCTGCTGCTGCTGCTGCTAAGTCGCTTCAGTCGTGGCCGACTGTGCGACCCCATAGACGGCAGCCCATCAGGCTCCCCCGTCCCTGGGATTCTCCAGGTTGCCAGGCCCTCCCAAATCTGGCTATAACTTACTTACCTACCTCACTTACCATCCACCCCTCCTCAACCTGAGCTGACTCTACTGGAACATTAAAATGCCTGTACATCATCAGGAGATCTTGTTAAAATTCAGATTCTGACTCAGCAGGTCAGGAGAGAAATCCAAGTTATGACATTTCTAACAGAAGCATACAGTGAATAACCAGACTTCAAGAAGCAAGGTTCTAGTACCTGTCTATTCATATTTCTTGGCCACTGAAGCCATCAGAAATTTTCCCCTATGAGACTGTTCTTTCTTTCCTCCCCTCCTTGGTTACTTAAACTCTATCCTTTCTCCAAAGTCCTGTTAACAGTCTCTCTCCTCTCGGAAGTCATTTCAACCACAATACGTATTCTATTTATCTCACCCTTCTCTGAATTGTCTTATTAAAGACAACAATCACCATGTGTTCTCCGACATCTGCTTCTACTTTGGATTTTAATTCTCAAAGCAGAATTTTAAATCAAAAACTGTCTCATACTTTTTCTGTGTTTTCCATATCACCTAATATAAAACTTGACATACAATATATGACCAATATGTACTCATCGATTTTCTCTAGCCTCAGCTGGCCTGGCCTGGGCAATAACTTGGATCACAAATACGGAACCTAATACCCTGCATCAAACATACTAGTGTGCTATAAAATCAGGTGAAAGGGTATTCATGATGCTGCTGTTGTTTATTAGCTAAGTCGTGTCTTAGCTATTAGCTAAGTCTTTTTGCAATCCCCTGTACTGTAGCCCTCAAGGCTCCTCTGTCATGGGATTTCCCAGGCAAGAATTGGAGTGGACTGCCATTTCTTTCTCCAGGGCATCTTCCCATCCAGTGAGCAAACCTGTCTCTTCTGCATTGGCAGGTGGATTCTTTATCACTGAGCCACCAGGGAAGCCCAACTCATGACATACCTAGGCTAGGCTAAAGATAAATTTTTGAATAGTTGAACATGGATTATTTTTGTAGAGGCCATATCTTTTTACTGACTTTGTGATAAATTCAAGGCTATAATGCTTTCATTGTTTTTGCTGCCATTTAGGAGAGAAGTTGTTTATCTTTCAGTTCAGTTCAGTTCAGTCGCTCAGTCGTGTCCGACTCTTTGCGACTCCATGAATCGCAGCACACCAGGCCTCCCTGTCCATCACCAACTCCCGGAGTTCACTCAGACTCGCGTCCATCAAGTCAGTGATGCCATCCAGCCATCTCATCCTCTGTCGTACCCTTCTCCTCCTGCCCCCAATCCCTCCCAGCATCAGAGTCTTTTCCAATGAGTCAACTCTGCATGAGGTGGCCAAAGTACTGGAGTGTCAGCTTTAGCATCATTCCTTCCAAAGAAATCCCAGGGCTGATCTCCTTTAGGATGGACTGGTTGGATGTCCTTGCAGTCCAAGGGACTCTCAGGAGTCTTCTCCAACACCACACTTCAAAAGCATCAATTCTTCGGCAGTCAGCCTTCTTCACAGTCCAACTCTCACATCCATACATGACTACTGGAAAAACCATAGCCTTGACTAGACGGACCTTAGTCGGCAAAGTAACGTCTCTGATTTTCAATATGCTATCTAGGTTGGTCATAACTTTTCTTCCAAGGAGTAAGCGTCTTTTAATTTCATGGCTGCAGTCACCATCTGCAGTGATTTTGGAGCCCCAAAAAATAAAGTCTGACACTGTTTCCACTGTTTCCCCATCTATTTGCCATGAAGTAATGGGACCAGATGCCATGATCTTCGTTTTCTGAATGTTGAGCTTTAAGCCAACTTTTTCACTCTCCTCTTTCACTTAATCTTTAACACTATATTTAAGAGACCTCAGTATTTAAGGAAATCCTTTAGTAATTGATAAAGTACAATACCATCTATCAATTCTCTAAGTCTTGATCTATTAATATTCCAAAATCACTGCAGATGATAACTGTAGCCATGAAATTAAAAGATGCTTGCTCCTTGGAAGAAAAGTTATGACCAACCTAGAAAGCATTTTAAAACTAACAGCATTTCCTTGTTGAAACAGAATTAATCAAATCCTTTTTCATTCCACCCATTTTAGAATCACTGCTGAAAATCTTGTCATCTTTTTACTTTTTTATTCATTCCATTTTCTCCCCTTCTAATTAACATAAATGGAGCTTAGAGTATGTGTCAGCCTCTCCGCTAAGGAAATGCAGAAACTACTAAAGCACAGTTCCTTCCCACAAAGGAAGGTAAGGCAAGAGAAAGAGACAAGGATGTCAATAACAGAGGCAGGGACAGGTATGAAATGCTGTAGAAGCCAAGGAACTGGGGTTAGAGTGTACCTAACTTTGGACAGGTGGGTTTAGACAAAAAAGCAGATTAGTCTTTAGGTGAGTCTTGAAGGAAGAGGAGAAATTCACTGAAGAAAAAACAAGATGCACATAAGTCATTCCAGCATCTGCAAAAGCAACGGCTTGGCAAGATGCCTACAGCCTAAAAAGCCCAAGGTATATGGAATAACGATGCAGATGATTTTATGAAAGAGCACTGCTTTTCATTTGTTTAGATGTATTCACTGCATTCACCGAACTCAAGTAACAAAACTCTTCTCTCAGCCTTTTCTTTCTAGACAGGAGTTCTGAGGTTCTTACTTCATTTTCATTCAAAAGCCTCCCCTCCCCCACCTCTTTCTTTTTTGGCTTTAGTTTCCTGTCTCTGGACAACACCTGATCTCACTATAGGTTTTTTTGAGCCCATCAGTCAATCATTCAATATTTCAGATTTGGATTTGCCATGTCTTGAACAAACACAAGATACAGTTTCATATTTTATTCCTAGCACCTTTATTGGATTGTCTCCTATTTAGATAAGGTTACCTGAACTGTTTGAGTTGCAACAGCAACACAAAGGAGAGAGTTATAAAAAGTAACTCCCATGCTCATTCTTGGGTCTTACCTAATAGCTCATTATCTGATCTAGCTAATCTTTTCTACACCCCCACCCGTACCCCCACCCCTCACCTCTCTTCTTGCTGACTTCTGAATTCTACTTCCTTCCTTCTCCTTCATGTGGCTTTTTGATTTTATCCTGTCATTGACTGCACTTCTGTTTTCACTATCCCACAGAACTGTGCCATTAACTAATTTTGAGATTCCATTTTCCACCACTCCTCTAAGTAGATAGATTTAAACAGTGGGTCTTGGGAAATCTTATTGTTTAAGCTTCTCTATCTTTTTGGTTTCTAAGCACTTCATGAAAGGGAGTGATTTCTATCTTCCTGCACTCATAATTAAGAGTTGCTCCCTTAGAAAAAGGAGAAAGTGAATGTGAGAGTCGAGGTGAAAAAGGATCTGGATCCTAGAGTCAATTTTTAATGTCTTTTTTTAGACTTCACTTCCTCTGGACAGCCTCAAGCTTTCTACTCAGAGTTCCATTCCCAGTGGCTGTGGGACTGGCACAGTGGCAGCCACAGCACCTGGGAGCTTGGCAGGAATGCAGAATACTGGGGGCCACCCAGACCTCCAAGTCATAATCTGCATGTCAACAAGATTGCCAGGGAGTTCATATGCACAGTAAAGCTTGAGTGACCCTGGACTAAAGCACCTGATTTCTATTCCTCAAATCATACCTAGCTGCTTTTTCATGAAAAATATTTTTGCTACCCTTAATTTTCTAGTGATTGAAAATTTTCTTCGATTAAACACTTAAAACATAAAACCTGTCTATTAGATAATGTCCATGTTCATATTTTGCCTTTGTGGTTGATGAGCTTCTAATAAAGAAAGTCTATTGCCTTTTTCATAATAAGCTATCAAGAAAAAGTTGACTTAGTTCACTTGATTGCATTTTATTGATTCTGTTAATCAATTAAAAGAAAAAGTAAGATTCATTGGCTTATAGTTCTAGGTTCTTATATTAAACTCACCAGTTTAATAACCCACTAATCCAAGTCACATATCTGGGTCATTCCCATAATTTATTTTTTGGAGTTCCCATACAATTAGTTGTATTTAACCTCCAGTCTGCAATTTGAACCTCAAACACATTATATGGTCTGTATCTGTACTTGATTTGTATTACAGAATATCTGAACACTTTTAAAATCAACCCCCTTATCCCACCCTGGCTAACATGACTTTAATCTCATTCACGTCTCCAGGAGCTGCCTAGTCAAATGCCCTCAGAGGTCAAGCAGGTGACACCACGTGAAATGGCTGTAAAGAGTGGTGTGACCTATGGCAAATCAGAGAAATTATTACTTTAAATCTTCCTGCTTTTTGGAAATACTTGACTATTACATATGATAGGGGAGAAGGCAATGGCACCCCACCCCACATATGATAGGAATACATACTGGAGTAAACTTCCCTATCAGATTTTGTAACTTAAAGCATAGTGAACCAAATGAATACAAAGTACCTCAAAACATCTCATGGGCTTCCCTGGTGGCTCAGAGGTTAAAGCATCTGCCTGGAATGCTGGAGACCTGCGTTCAATCCCTGGGTCAAGAAGATCCCCTGGAGAAGGAAATGGCAACCCACTCTAGTATTCTTGCCTGGAGAATCCCATGGAAGGGAGGAGCCTGGTAGGCTACACTCCATGGGGTCACAAAGAGTCGGACATGACTGAGCGACTTCACTTTCACTTTCAAAACATCTCATGCATTTAACTCCACAGAGATCTTTAGGTAATAACCCCAAAAATACCTTTTCATAATATCCCATCCTCACACCACTTCATTCCTGCCCTCTCAATCTCAGCTGACAATCTTGCTCCATACTTCACTGGGAAAAACAGAATTATTCATATGAAAATTCTCTTTTTCCACTAAATACACCAAGTGTACCTACAGCCTCAGCCCTTCCTGTCAGAAGAAAAAAACTGACTCTGCATTTATATTTTCTCCCTCTCATGTCAAGCATTTTTACAATTTGTGTATTTCCATCAACTTCCAAGCACACTCTTTAAAAAACAAAACCAAAAACATTGCCATATACCCATGTAGTGCTAGCTAATTCAGTTTCTCAAATTGTTCTCAGCTTTCTTTGCTTATTTCTCCTTTCTGCTCAACCTCTACAAATTGCTGGGCATTCAACCTTTGTCCATAAAAATCTTGGATGGTTTTATTCAGTCAGTTAAGATGGTTCTTAACAGCATCCATTCATCATTTCCACACTTTTATCTCAAGTCCCACTTCTCCACTGACCATTAAACTCAGATGAGGATAACAAGGCAATGCAAAATAAGCTTTGCCTAAAGGAAACCCTTGATTTCATCTTTACCTTCTCTTGTTTCTCTTCCTATCTCAGTAAATGCTTCAGTTATCCATCAATATGCTTAAGTAAGCATATTGGGCTTTCCTGATAGCTCAGTTGGTAAAGAATCGCCCTGCAATGCAGGAGACCCCAGTTTGATTCCGGGTCGAGAAGATCCGTGAAGGGATAGGCTACCCACTCCAGCATTCTTGGGCTTCCCTTGTGGCTCAGCCGGTAAAGAATCCGCCTGCAATGCAGGAGACCTGGGTTCCATCCCTGGGTTGGGAAGATCCCCTGGAGAAGGGAAAGGGTACCCACTCCAGAATTCTGCCCTAGAGAATTCCATGGACTAATATAGTCCATGGGGTCACAAAGAGTGGGACACGACTGAGCAACTTTCACTTTCACTTTTATGCTTAAGTAAAAATCTTTAAAAAGTCCTCCTTATCTTTCACCCTTCATATTAAATTTATCAAAAACCCATCAGCAATGCTATTTAAACAGACATGAAACCACCCAGCTCTCTCCATCTTTACCACTGTCACCCAGCCATCATCATCTCTCATTAGAATATACCAATGGCTTCCTACCTCTCTCTCTGTGCTTTCCCTGTGAATCCTCCTGCAACCCATTCCCCAAGGCACAGAGTAATTATATAAAACTGGAAATAAGACCAAAGGTCAGTCCTAGCCTTCTTTGTGGTCCCTGAAGACTCCCACCTCATTTCTGACTTAAAGACCTTTTACCTGATATTCCTGTTGCCTAGATGTCTATAGCTTTGTTTAGTTGACTCATTATTCTAATTTAGCTCTCGGCTCAAAAGTCATTAATTTAGAGAGGTCTTCCCCAACTACTCAGTATATTAGCTCCACCTCTATCATGCATGCATGCTAAGTCACTTCAGTTGTGTCCAATTCTGTGCGACCCTACAGACTGTAGCCTGCCAGGCTCCTCTATCCATGTGATTCTCCAGGCAAGGATACTAGAGTGTGTTGCCATGTCCTCCTCCAGGGGAGCTTCCTGACCCAGGGATCGAACCTATGCCTTCTATGTCTCCTGCACTAGCAGGTGGGTTCTTTACCACTAGCGCCAACTCGGAAGCACCCACGTCTGTCATGCTCCATCATCTCACTTTGCTTATTTTCATTAACTTGTTGAACTTTTTTCAAAAACAGTGCCTGGTACAAAAATGCTCAATCAGTATTTGTTGAATTAAATTCTTCGTAAATCACAAATTTATCAATTAGAATAAAAAATTGTTTTAATCAATTACAAATGCCTTTCTGTACCTTCTTGAAATTATGACAGCAACAGATACTTAGGAAAATAAAGAAAGGGTTACTTAAACATACTTACTGTTACACCTTCACCAGACAATTCATTACCACTTGAATTTTCACATTTTCTTCCAATGAACTATATACTTTATGTAACATATGCATATATTATGTTCATGGGGTTCTCAAAAAGAGTCAGACACAACTTAAGTGACTTAACAACAATTTAATATATTATACATGACAATACAGAAAACTATAAAATGCTAGTTTTATAAACTTAAATTCAATTAGTAAAAATCATTTAAAAGATGAGAATTTAAGTTTTAAATCCTGTATAATTACTTGGTTGCATAAATTCCCAAGATAAGTATGTGAGAGAACACAGGTGAACAATAGCAAAGAATGTTCTTGAACTAAATGTCATTCTTAATTGTTATTATAAATGATTATAAATGACCATGTTGCTTTTAATGAAGGCACCCAGTAAAGGTAACTAAGAAACAAGTAAGCAAAGAAACTGCATTTCCCTACCGACTATAATTATAAATTTGGGATATGTTCCCAAACTGACTTACCTCTTCTAAAACTAAGCTGAAAACTTTGGATTAAAAAAGAGTTAAGGCTGCAGATATCACCTGGCCCAGAGGAGATAGTTCATGTTTGATGAATGAGTGGGTGAACAAGCTTGATCACTTCTCCCATCCATTCTTCCCTGAACCATCCTTGGACTACTGTGATGACACCCAAACTGTTTTATGAGACCTCCAGTATAGCCTTCATATCTCAGAATTCAAGGGTCCTCATTTTACTTGATCTTTATAAGCAACATTTAACAGAGTTGATCATCCTTTCTGCCTTTCTTCATTTGACTTCAGGACATCTTACTTCACTGTTTTTTCCCTAATTTTCAACTCCATTTGATGTTCCTCCTCTCCTTCCCTAACTCTACACTGTTAAGTATGTCATGGGATCACTTTGTGACTATCTCTTTCTTCTACGGTGGCTCAGACGGTAAAGAATCCGCCTGCAGGGCAGGAGACCTGGGTTGGATCCCTGGGTTGGGAAGATGCCCTGGAGGAGGGCATGGCAACACACTCCAGTATTCTTGCCTAGAGAATCCCCATGGACAGAGGTACCTGGCAAGTTGCAATTCATGGGGTTGCAAAGAGTCAGACACAACTGAGCAACCAAGCACAGCTTCCTTCTACACTCATTCCCCTGATGACTTCATCTCTCCTGTGGCTTTAACATCATCTAAATTCTGATGAATCCTAACTTTATGGTCCAGATTAGATCACATATGTCGAGCTGCACACATGAAAAGTTCAGTTGGATATTTAAGGGAAATCTTAAGTTTAATTTATCCAAAATTGAGCTCTAGCTTTCTCTACCAAAAGCTGCTCAAGCCACATTCTTCCATATCTTAAAAGATGGTAACTCCAATACTTCCCAGTTCCTCAGGCAAAATCTTTTCAGCTGTACTGAGCATCCAAAATATGTTTATGTTACCTCCAAGATGGAATCAAATCCCAGTGAGATACCCCAAGATGGTGCAATGGGTGTTTTATGAACAGCAGGAACTAGGTCACTGTCCCTTTCTGCTAAAGTTCTCACTTCCTCTTGCTTTTAGAGGGAATGGGAGAGTAGAGTGGAAGTGAGGGCAGACCACGTGGGGAAACAGCAAGCATCGGTACCCCTGGGAAGTGAGGAGACAAAGTTTGCTTCCATCTCCTCCGCTCTTAGAATTGGGTGGGTAAAATGGCAATGGGTAACCTGCGGATTTCCAGAATCTCTGTAACCATTCCAGAAGTCAGGACAAGCTGAAATTTCCCCATTGATTTTTTTTTTCTTTCCTTTTTTTCCCCATTGATATTCAAACCAGGATGGAAAGTACTACCAGTGTTCAAAACCTGCAGTCCGGGCTTGGGTGGATTTACACTTTGCACTAGAGGCGGGAACGTGGCTGCCTGGCTGGCCAAGCCAATTGCACAAGTCTTGCAGCAAGGTTTCCTTGAATTTGTCAAACTTGATGTCATGACTACAAATGAGATTTAGTGTGGATTCACACTATACCACTTCTCATCACCTTCAAGGCTACCATCCCACTCCTGCTGCTGCTGCTACTAAGTCGCTTCAGTCGCGTCCGACTCTGTGCGACCCCATAGATGGCAGCCCACCAGGCCCTGCTGTCCTTGGGATTCTCCAGGCAAGAACACTGGAGTGGGTTGCCATTTCCTTCTCCTAGCCACCATCAACTACTGGACTGGTTACTGCAATAGCTTTGAATCCCTGCTCATACTATGGCCCCATCTCCCACCACGTAAAGTCTATTCTCAACAAATTCAAGTTGATTCTGAGTAGTACAAGTATTAATAAGATCATGATATTCCTCTGTTCAAATGACCTCTTGTCACTTGGACTCAGAGGGAGTCTTTACAATGACTAGTGATGTGTATCTGTTCTCCTCAGTGAAAGCTGGGACCTCTTTTTCCTACATGACTTTCACACTCGTTGTGTTAGCCACACAGGCCACTTGCTGAGTTGGGAGAGTTAGGGTTTTTATACCTATTCTAGGGAAGTTAGAATGTTTGTTGTATTTACAGCTGGGCCCTCAACGGTGCCCAGCATTTGGTAAACTAATACTTGTCAAATGAAGGAATAAACAACAATAACAATTTAAAATTTTTGTGACACTTTTCTGGCTCTGGGTATTGCACTCTCCTGATGAAACTGCTTCTCATGTCTTGCCTTTCTAAGATCCTAGATCTCCTGCTTTCATTTAATGAGGAATCTTTAATCTCCCAGAATTACAGGGTAGCTAACAAATTCAACAGAACTGAGCTGTAATGTCACTCTATTCCTACAGGTATTGCCATTTACAAGTGCAACTTTCAAAAAGAAAACTACATTAATTTGAAATGTCAATGCTAAAAAAAAAAATGCTATGTATCCAAATTAAGGTTTTAAAAACTTTTCAATTCTGTAGACAAATTAACCAAAACAAACAAAAAAACCTTTATTATAGCTAAATAATATTAGTGAAATAAAATAAAAACTGTTTAAGAAAATTAAATGTTATTGTAAATTAAGAAGAAAGAAACTTTAAAAACTTTAAATAAGACTAACATTCTTTGAGTCAAGATATTTCATGAACCTTTAAGTGCATATAGATTACACTGCATACCCGTAAAAGATGCAAATATTTAACTTTGAAAACTACCAGGCAGGTGCCAGTACACAGAAAAATAATCATTTTAGGAATCAACACTTGAAATAAAACCTTATTTGCAGTGAATTCCTGCCACTTTTAGCAAAGTAAGAAATTTGTAAACATTAAGCTCGAGGTAAATGAGTTATGAGGCCATCAATTTATTAATTGCATTTATTCTGGATATTATATCAGTCCATTTCAGTTGCTCAGTTGTGTCTGACTCTTTGCGACCCCATGGACTACAGCTTGCTAGGCCTCCCTGTCCATCACTAACTCCTGGAGCTTGCTCAAATTCATGTCCATCGAGTCGGTGATGCCATCCAACCATCTTATCCTCTGTCCTCCCCTTCTCCTGCCTTCAATCTTTCCCAGCATCAGGGCATTATATGGATAATACAATATCCATATATTATTTTATTCAGTGACAATGATATATGTCATTGGTGGCAGATGTCAGAAAATGTACATTTGTAAGAGTTGCTTTGTGAGAGCAACTCACAAGCTAAAATTAACTTTTTTTAGGCTTGGAATAGGGGCTACTGCTAGTCAGAAATAGGGCAGAGCCCAGACTAACATCACCCTGGGTTGGGGGCTACATTGTCTCTTGACCAGTTTCTGCAGGTATCTGCTGTACAGAAGAAACATCTGCACAGAAAAAAAATCACTTCATTTCCAGTGTTAAGCATGGCCATATAAAGAATTTAAGTGACAAACTGGTACTAAGCCATCGTTTGTATCAAAACATGTACCATGGACTGCAAGTATGACTGGATGTTGGCTTGGAGCCTCTGGTTGCCCAGTGGAAGGACAGGTAGCTAGATGTATTTTGTTCTACATTTGGAAAAATGCTGTGCAAAACTTCTGTCCCTAGTCTCATTATATGTGAAGTAACAGCAAGCAGGTATAGCCATCAACCCTCCCAGCAGAGTGTCTGTCAACTGTTCTGTGACTGACATGGAAATAGTTATAATACTGGGAAATAGCTTGTATAATTGTCATTATGAGACATGACCTTTGGGTCAGGAAGATGCCCTGAAGAAGGAAACAGCAACCCAGTCCAGTATTCTTGCCTGGAGAATCCTCATGGACAGAGGAGCTCGGCAGGCTACAGTCCACAGGGTTGCAGAGTCAGACACGACTGAGCATTTACAAAGGCAAATGACACATATAAAATTTTTAGGGAATATGGACTAATGTCACTAAAGGACATTCTAGACTTAGATACACGTTCTATCACAGTGAGCTGTTTTGGATTTTAGCCAATCTATAATTTAAGAGACTTATTAAAGAGTTGTTACAAGAGATAAATATGCATTAATTTATTATTTAAATTCCAGAGCATCTTAACATCTTTACCACTATTCAGCAGCTCTATATTATAGAACAATTTTTAGTACACCATGGATAGTTTTAAAAACAGAAAGAATAATTCTGAATTACTTGATTTATTCTTCACCTCTGATATCTCCATCTATCTCTGGTGTTGATGATATTCTACTTATAGAACTTTTCTTATTTTAATTCCTCTTTCTTGTCCTTTATACTTATCTCATGTAATTTTATCTATTTTCCATCCATGCCTTTATTCAACACATATTTACTGAACATTAAACAGTATTCAATCAACAAATATTAATATTTACTGAGTACATCTATGCATCAGACATACGGTTATAAAGGTAAGTAAATCCTTATCCTTCCAGGAAATTCAGTCTTGAAAGGAAAATGGACATGTATATATTTAATTGTAACAAAACTTCAACACTGTAAACAGGCTTAAATAAAATACTTTGGCTTCCCAGGTGGCACTAGTGGTAAAGAACCCACCTGCTGAAACAAGAGACATAAGAGATGCGGGTTCGATCCCTGGGTCGGGAAGATCCTCTGGAGGAGGGCATGGCGACTCACTCCAGTATTCTTGCCTGGAGAATCCCATGGACAGAGGAGCCTGGTGGGCTACAGTCCATGGGGTCACAGAGTCAGAGACAACTGAGTAATTAAGCACAGCACACGCACAGCAAGAAAGATCCAGCACAGCCAAATGAATTTTAAATAAATAAAAAAAGAAAGAACTGTAGCTTAATGTGAACACAGATTCAATTATATGCAAAGGAGTTGAGCTTTCAAACTGTGGTGCTGGAGAAGACTCTTGAGGGTTCCTTGGACAACAAGGAGATTAAACTAGTCAATCCTAAAGGAAATCAACCCTGAATGTTCATTGGAAGGACTGATGCTGAAGCTGAAGCTCCAATACTTTGGCCACCTGAGGCAAAGAGCCAAATCATTAGAAAAGACCCTGATGCCAGGAAAGATTGCAGGGAGGAGGAAAAGGGGACGACAGAGGATGCAATGGTTGGATGTCATCACCAACTCAACGGACATGAGTTTGAACAACAACAACAACAAAGGGAGCTGAGGGCTATGGGGCTTATTGGACTAGACCTGCCTCCTTTTGTAAGTTCTTCAAGATGGGCTTTAACTTGTGAGCAGCCAGAAGTTAACAGAAGCTTTGGACAGTTAAGTAAGCACCAGAGATTTGTTTGAGGGAAAAGATAGATTGTGTAGCAGTGAGGAAGGTAGATTAAAGTAGAAATAACATAAGACTAGATGGTGTAATCTTCTGCTGGGGAAGCTGTGATGCCCGTCTCGGGGAGACAAAGAACACAGGTTTTGATGAAATAGAAGAGATGGATTCAAACATTTCTAAGACAGAATCTAAGACTCCGGCGAGTAACTGTGTATTTGTATTTGTGTGTACATATTACATGGAAGTGGACAGAGGGAATGAAAGCGAGGCAAGAGTTGCGGATGTCCCTGATGATCTGTTTTTGTTTGGACACGACGTAGCAGATGTCTATGACATTCACTGAGAAAGAATGCAGGGAGGGAAGGAGGACCATGGTCAAGAGTGGAACAAAAGCAGCTCATTTTCTTTTTAGACATCTTAAACTTGAAGCAATTTTACTTTAAGATTCAAGAGATGACCCAGTGGGCAGTAGGAAACATGAAAACAATGCTCAAAGAAGACAGTCGGATGGTGTGTCACCACGGAGCCATCAACAGACAGAAGGTATTTAAAGTCAAAGGAGTAGATAAAATTCCCCAGGAAGGGAGAAGACCAAAAGTAAAACCACGGGGGCCAAAAGTAAAGTTTGAAGAGATGAGCAAGACCCTTGGAAAAGACCCTGATGCTGGAAAAGATTGAAAGCAAAAGGAGAGGAGGGTGGCAGAGGATGAGATGCTTAGACAGCATCACCGACTTAATGGACATGAACTTCAGCAAACTCCAGGAAATACAGGATGATAGGGAAGCCTCTCATGCTGCAGTCCATAGTGTCACAAAAAGTCAGAAACAACTTAGCGACTGAACAACAACAACATGATGAAGAAACAACCAAAAAAAATAAAAATAAAAGAACCAAGTGATGGGGCTAATACCCACAAAAAGGAAAGCCTTGAAGAAAAATAACAGTATGCTCAACAGGATTAAACCTCTTGTCTTACTGCAGCCCGTGGGCTATATATTCCTAAATCTATAGAATATATAGCCCATGGGCTGGTATAGAATTGGTATCCCTATACCAAGTCTACCAATGACAAAAACAATGTCCCAAATCGTTGCTGTCAGATGTCACATGCCAGTAAGCAGCAGAGACAACACAGGTCTAACGGCAATGTTTCCTCCTCAAATATCCACTGCTTCTTCAGTAACAGCTTCATTTGATGACCAAAAAGCTTCAGTTTTTCAATGTACCCTGAATTAAACACTGGTAATCCCTCTGCTTAGGTTACTGGTTTCTATAATTAATAATGCATTTCTCCTTTCCCTGATTGTACCACAGGGCTTTGCTTGCATCAACCTACTCTGCTTCTGGTTTCCTACAAAAACAGTCAGCCACTCCACTTTGTCGATTCCTTTTTTTTTTTTTTAACTTCATTAGAATACAGCCAATTAACAATTTTGTTATAGTTTCAGTGGACCCCATAGGGACTCAGCCAGACATATATACATGTATCCATTCTCCCCCCAAATTCCCCTTCCATCCAGGCTGCCACATAACCCTGAGCAGAGTTCCTTGTGCTATACAGTAGGTCCTTGTGTGTTATCCATTTTAAATATAGCAGGGTGTACATGTGATCCCAAACTCCCTAGGTATCCCTCTCCACCAGCCTTCCCCACTGGCAACCAGTAAGTTCATTCTCTAGGTCTCTGAGTATGTTTCTGTTTTGTAAATAAGCTACTCTGTATCTTTGCTTTTTAGATTCCGCATGTTGGTTCCTCTTCCAGCTGAGACATGCCCTTCACTCTTGGCCACAGCTCGTGGTCCTGGCCATCTGCCAGAAGCAACATACACGTCATCTTCCCCATTGATTAACTCTCCTGTAGGAATATTCCAATATTCTGTGATCCCCTGGCATCAATCACACATGTGAACGAAGAATTTCGTGTCCCTGCCCACTTGAAAATTTTCAAATGTGTCTATTCTTTCTTCTCAACCAGCCTACAAGCTCTTCCAGCGCAGATGTGACCTTCTGGAGGTCATTTTTAACCCTATTAATTAATGAGCCTTAGAGTGGGGGCAGGGTTATGATGTTAATAAACACGGATGTGGCTTGGCTGCAGTATTCAAACACAAAAAACAGACTAAAAGAAGCACCAAATGTACATAAGGTAACTGGCTATTCAAACGTTTAATGCAGTATAACAGGGTATAGGATTTCTGTGGTAGCTTAGATGGTAAAGCATCTGACTGCCATGCAGGAGACCCAGGTTGCATTCTTGCATCAGGAAGGTCTCCTGGAGAAGGGGAGTGTAGTGGCCAAGAGCAGCAGCACTTACCACATGGCACTGCAGATTCCATAGGAAATGGCTCTTTAGCTTTTCATTTTATCAAAATACACTTTTTAAAAAATATTTATTTGGTTGCAGCATGTAGAATCTTTAATTGAGGCACGCGGGATCTAGTTCCTTGACCAGAGATTGAACCCAGGCCCCGTGCATTGGAAGCATGAAGTCCTAGCCACTGGTCCATCAGGGAAGCCCCCTGAAATGATTTTTTTTTAATCTTTTTATTTTTTATTGGGATATCCCCAATAGCTCAGTTGGTAAAGAATCTACCAGCAATGTGGGAGACCTGGGTTCCATTCCTGGGTTGGGAAGATCCCCTGGAGAAGGGAAAGGCTACCCACTCCAGTATTCTGGCCTGGAGAATTCGATGGACTGCATAGTCCATGGGGTTACAAAAAGGCAGACACAACTGAGCGACTTTCACTTTACTTCATAGCCAATTAACAATGCTGTGATAGCTCAGGTGAACAGTGCAGGGACTCAGTCATATAATGTACATGCATCCATTCTCCCTCAAAAATACACTTCAGTCAACTATTTGAACCAATTTTCTTTCCATGGGTCGATCAACATCTGTACTTACATTATTACTATATAAAATATAAATCAACAGTGTTTCAAATAAAGCAGTATCGTTCTTTTAGACTTCCCCTTCTTTGTGTATTCTAGAAAATGTGTTCCTGTGTTACTGTCGGGAAACAAACTCCTCTGCAGCCAAGTTATTAGCCAAGACATAGTTCTTGTGTTCATAGTATCTAAGGGCAACACAACATAAACCTTGGCTGATTTCTGAAGCTACATTTCAAGGACAGAATGAAAGCAATGAAATTGAAAAGAAATGCATATAAACATTCTAGACCAGACATCATACAATAGGCACTTATTTTCTTTGGAAGTCAGACATAGAAAACGAATCACAGAACTGTTCTTTCATTACTTCCATATTACTTAAAACACACACAAATATTCTCAGATTTCTTTTTGTGGGTTTGAACTCCCAAGTTCTTCCTTATTTTGAATAAAATGCAACTGAGTACCTATCAACATGGAATAAGCATAGGGTGGCCTACTTGGAAAAACTCCATAATTAACTGGCTCTTTCTGTTTGAAAGCTCACAGATGAAGAAGTCAGAGAATCCTATACTTTGAACAAACATTTTAAAATAGTCAGAAAATGGAGACATTACTGATGTCATATCATGCATGGCACAGAATTTTGAAAAGAGCAAACAAATTTCAAATGGGCTATCTAAATGGTATTAAGGAAATAAAATATTGGTTTTATGTCTTAGTGATACTTACAGGGATCTTGTAATTGCAATATGGTTGATAATAAGCTAAACTTTACACAGGTCATCTCATTTCTTACATAATCCTCACAACACCCCTCTGAGGTAAGCGCACGTGTTAGACACGAGCAAACTTAAGTAGAGGGCAATTTAGGATTTGCCCAAAGTCACATAGCTAGTGGGTGCGTGCGTGCGTGTTCAGTTGCTTCAGTCGTGTCTGACTCTGTGTAACCCTATGGACCATACCCTGCCAGGCTCCTCTGTCCATGGGATTCACCAGGCAAGAATACTGGAGTGGGTTGCCATGGCCTTCTCCAGGGGATCTTCCCAACCCAGGGATCAAACCCATATCTCTTATATCTTCTACATTTGGGGGAGGGTCCTTTTCTCCTAGAGCCACTTGAGAAGCCAGAAGTGGGTATCAGTGCCAGAATTTAAACGCCTACAGCCTAATGGTTGGGACTGATTCCTCATCTCTGATGACTTCTCTTGCGTACTACCTACATTCTTTAGGGTACAATATTTTTCTAGTAAAAGTTAAAATTATATAAGGAGCTATTTTGTAATATATAATGTGAACTTAGAATTTCCATGTTTCATCAAAGTTACTTAAATAGAGAATATCTATCCAAACTAATGTAAGTGAAAAAAAAAAGGAAAAACTAGAATATATTAAAATTAACGGGACCCTGCAATGTGTCCAAAGGAAAAATGTTAGCATGGATGTTCATTAAGTTTGCTGTCTTCAATGAAGATTATTGGTCTTTGCTAGTGCATTCCTAATAAGTAGTAAGATTTTTGAAAAATTTTCTATGTATTTAGGGTATGAAGTATCCTAATATTAATGAGTTACAGTCTTGAAAAAGTAATATTTAACAGTCTTTAAAAAGTAATTGTTTCTCAAACTTACTAATTTACTCTCAGAATTCATATAAGGTTATTAAGTATATCACGTATTTTTATTGAATCCTTTACCCAAACATATTTTCACACTTTGAAGTTCACAAATAAATTCAGAGGGTAAAAAGTTATTGCCAAAGTATTCCTTAACGTAAAGCAACCACAGAAATGTATACTTTACAACATGTCATTTGCATACTTCTAAGACACAATGGCCCATTAGAAACTACATATATATATATGTATTTATATATATATATACTTTATGAACATGAGTGCATGCCAGTCACATCTGACTCTTTGTGACCCCATGGGCTGTAGCTCTACCAGGCTCCTCTGTCCATGGGATTTTCCAGGCAAGAATAGTGGGGTGGGTTACCATTTCCTCAGCCAGGGGATCCTCCCGACCCAGGGATCAAACCTGTGACTCTGTGTTTCCTACATTAGCAGGTGGGTTCTTTACCACTGCACCACCTGGGAGACCCTATACCTCTCTATTATCTGTCTACATACACATATGTGTGTGTGTGTGTATATATTACACACACATCAGTCATCTGGAAAGTGTCTTCAAATTATTCATCCTTGATTTTTTTCACGTCCACCGTTCATAAGAAGATTCCATCAATTAGGAATTAGGAAACAATTTTTCTACTAAGTCAGTTAAAAGCAAATACATCAACTGTTCAGCATTTTCAGGACAGGAATCTTTTTCCTAAGAACGGAATTTAAAGCACTTAGTTGGAACATTATATCTGAAGGTATTTATTTTACTCTGAAATTTAAAGAGCTCTTAAAATGAAAGGAACACTAATAGAATATGTAGAAGAATATATGCTGCTGCTGCTGCTAAGTCGCTTCAGTCGTGTCCGACTCTGCGCGACCCCAGAGACGGCAGCCCACCAGGCTCCCTGTCCCTGGGATTCTCCAGGCAAGAACACTGGAGTGGGTTGCCATTTCCTTCTCCAGTGCATGAAAGTGAAAAATGAAAGGGAAGTCGCTCAGTCGTGTCCGACTCTTAGCGACCCCATGGACTGCAGCTTACCAGGCTCCTCTGCCCATGGGATTTTCCAGGCAAGAGTACTGGAGTGGGTTGCCATTGCCTTCTCCAAGAAGAATATGTAGGACCTGGGAATTCCCTGGTGGTCCAGTGGTGGTCCAGTGGTTAGAACTCCATGCTTTTCCTGTCCAGGGCCTAGGTTTAATCTCTGGTCAGGGAGCCAAGATCCCATAAGCCTTGTGGCATAGTCAAAAAAAACCGAATATACAGGACTAGACCACTGCTTGTGTGTAGTAACAAGATCGGAAAATTGCAAAGATGGATTTTAATCAAAGATAGATTAAAAAATGGTGGTACCAGAGAACTTGACTCAATATTCTGTAATGACCTATATGGGAAAAGAATCTAAAAGAGAACAGCTACATATATAAGTGATTCACTTTGCTATACAGCAGAAACTAACAACATTGTAAAGCAACTATAGTCCAATAAAACTTTAAAAAATGAAAAAAAAAATATGCAGAAGAAAATACTCTTGAAGAAAATCTTTTTTAAAAGTTTTATACAGGACAAATGGTAAAATATTAAATACCAGCAGGATGGATTTTAACCACAGAAGCTAAAAGCATCATTAAACATTTCTATGTACATACCATTTGAAAAATGTTCTTACCATATACTCCATATTAGAAGCTGTAGGATATACCTGACTTCGCAACTTATTATGAAGATCCAAGATACTCTGCATGTCATTGTCTGTGATGGCCCTTTTCCCTCTTTGCTTGGCTATCCACCACACACCATCCTCATCCATGTACTTTTCCAAAAGTTTTTCCAATAAAGTGGCATTAGGAACCACCATGGCTGGAATCGCTCGGGCCATGAGGAGCACTGTGGTTACCCTGAACCACTCCCGCACGGTACACTTCATAATGAATGCTCTCAGGATTTCCCCGGGAAAATCTCCAACACCGGCTCTTCCACTCCTTTTGGCTATAAGGACATGTAGTGCAATTAGGGTGAAAATCCTGGCACACATTAATTTTCTAACAACAAAAATAATACAACAGTCACAAAGGGATGGAGCCAGTTTGATTTGTTTACATAATTCCAGGAAATGGAATAAATTTTGAAATAAATTTTCTCCAATCCATTTTTACTCCAGAGGACTTTTCACAGTGCACCTTTCCCACAAAACAAAACAAACAAACAAAAAAAAATGTATTTTCCAAGATAGTGTACATAATGCCAAAAAC
The DNA here is from genome assembly GCF_014754425.2 of Oryx dammah. NCBI lineage: Eukaryota > Metazoa > Chordata > Mammalia > Artiodactyla > Bovidae > Oryx > Oryx dammah. The sequence continues at coordinate 50,227,677 of NW_024070203.1, read as the reverse complement.
AAATGGCAAAAGCAACCCAGAAGAATTAAAGCTTGAAAGAGATTTCTGAATTACAAATCTTTAAATGGCTATTTATGGCACAGAGCCTGCAAAGGATCCTAGAATGTTTTAGCCTAGAATGTTTTATCAGGCAATCCAGAGGTCCAGGTTTCTCTCTCTGTTTCAAGGTATTATTTTATCTCACTGCCCCATCTCTAGTTCAAACATTCAGAATCTCAACAAAATTATGAAATCGAGGGCGAATGCTTTAAAGAAGTACAAAATTTTACGCATACATATGTCCATGGAGACTTCTAAAGGGACCAGTGAATTAATGCAAGTGAACAATTAAGGTCACTGGGGGAAGTATCTTCGCATACAGGCACAGGTCAAGAAGAAAAAACTCATTATTTCCTAGAAAGCGTGTGCCTAACCTGTAGCCCGCACCCGATGAAGACAACAGCCCACGGGCGGTTTCGGAGCCTCTCCGGCCACATGCCGCAGGCGCACACCGTTCCCCCAAACCAAAGGAGGTGAAACTCACAAATTCACTGAGAAGCAGGAGCGCCCAGAGTTCTCCATCGTGGCTGCTTTCCGAGTACACACCCACCCCTCCGTGATCGACCGTTCTCTGCAAGTGGATTTTTTTTTTTTTTTTAAGTAGAGTTTAAGAAGAAAAAAGTAGATAGAAGAGGGTGGAAGCTTGACGACTTACCTCTCCAGTGTGAAGTTCCCTAAGATGGATCAGCCGAACCAGACGGCCGGCCTCTCCAGCCGCCTGCAGCCTGCACACAGACGGCCCGGTTCGGGAGGACCCGGGCGTCGCACGTCCTCCGGCGCTGCCTGCAGTGGGATTGCTATCCTCGGCCTCGGAGGCTCCTCTCGGACCTGAAAGCCGGAGCTGGGCAAAGCACGGCGAAGTTGGGAGGCCGAGGCTGGGGTGGAACGGCAGCGGCCTGGTTAGCTCTGCAGGGTGGGCGCCCGAGCGTCTCGGAGCAGAAGCTGCAGGAGTGAGAGGGGCGGGGACTCGGGTCAGGCTGGGCGGCAAAGGCTGCAGGCGACCCCGCGCTCCCGCTCGTTGCAGCCGCGGCGCGCAGAGCTAGGCGCAGAGCGCTTCCGCCGCTCCCGTGAGCGCCCGGGCATTTATTGCGGTCCCCGCGCGCGCGCACGTGACGTGAGCGCCCCTGCTCGCCCACCCCCACCTCTGCCCAGCCCTGGACGCGTGCCCGCGGCGGGAGCGAGGAGAGGCCGCCCGGCTTCTCACCACCCACTTCACCATCCCCGCACCCCGCCCCCCGGCCCAGCGCCGTCAGGACGCCTGGCCTTTGTGGCGGTAGCTTGGGCTTCAGGGGCCAGAGAGTGGAAGGTCTGGACCCCGTGAGAGGCCATGTGCAAGGAGGATCAAACTCCCAACGCCCCCTCGCAGTTCCGCCAACTTTCGAGAGAGCCTTCTCCTAGTTCTTGCAGATTCGATGCTAAACAAGGAGCTGTCCCAGAGAGCGCGCGTAGCCGGTGGAGTGGGGTTAACATTGGAAACTGGGAAAGGTAACTGGGGCAGGGGAGCGTAGGGTAGGGGAACGGAAGTCTTGTCCTTTTATTTCCTCCAGGGAATCACTTCCATTACCAAGACCGGTTGTCTAGAATTAGAAAGTTGTTCTTTTTTGCTGCGTTAGAACATTGATGATGATGAACAAATGGGACAAGGATTTCATAGAGTGACGGATGATCAGGGTTGCCTGACAGTTGAGAGCCCTTCATCCTTAAAATATGTTGCATTCGCTTCCTAAAGTGACAGCAGCCCCCCCCCTTTTTTTTTCTTTCTAATGATGTAAACATTTATGGAGTTGATACAAAGAGTAGCCTCAATTTATCAGAGCTACCTTGACAGGAATTCAATACCCAAACCTAGAAGTGATAGTGAAATGAGAGTCAGTCTCCTAGATGTTCATGGTAAAATTCGAAGTAGGAAAATTACTAATTTTAAGTTCATAAAAGCTCACCATAATTAATGTGGTGCTACTTCTACAAGCACATTTTTTATAAGCGTTTACTTAATTTATTTACCTTTACTTTCCCTCTGTGGGCTTTCCTCGTGGCTCAGATGGTGAAGAATCTTCCTGTAATTCCAGAGACCCAGGTTAAATCCCTGGATTGGGAATATCCCCTAGAGAATGAAATGGCAACCTACTCCATTATTTTTGCGTGGAGAATTCCATGGACAGAGGAGCCTGGTCGGCTACAGCCTATGGGGTCGCAAAGATTCCCACACAACTGAGCAACTTCACTCCTGCGTTGTGGGCAGATTCTTTACCACCTGAGCCACCAGGGAAGCGACAGTCTATAGCATATGATCAAATAAAGTAAAACTCCGAAAGTAATTCCCAAATCCCACCACCCAATTACTTCATCAAAGCAAAAAAATTCAAATCTATGCCTCTGGTGAACATGAGACCTTGCTTCCTCTCAAATGAAATATGGCCTAGCAGAAGAACACAGAAGGTGAAAAGCATTGATGCACATAACCAGTTTCATAGAAGGTGTCATTTTTAGCAACTTATTACACTTGCACTTTTCAAATATTTATAACTTTTTGCATTGGTTTTCCCTCTTGAGAACTGATGAAAGACCCCAAAGTATGTGATACAAGAATTTTCATTTGTCATATCAGATGAAGAACACTTTGGTATACTGCAATTTTAACATACTAGAAATTATGTCTGTATGTGTGCCCAGTCGCTCAGTAGTGTTTGACTCTTGCAACCCCATGGATTGCAGCCCACCAGGCTCCTCTCTCCATTGAATTTTCCAGGCAAGAATACTGAAGCAGGTTGCCGTTTCCTACTCCAGGGGATCTTCCCTACACAGGAATCAAACCTGTGTCTCCTGCATTGGCAGGCAGATTCTTTACCACTTGAGCAACCTGGGAAGCCCTGTTGAAAAGTATACAGAGTATCATATAAAAAACAGCTAAGAGTAATAACATTACTTGAAACATTTTCAAAGAGAATTTAAGTTGGGAAAAACAGAATTAAGATGCTAAAAATGAAGTTAAATGCATTGACTCTTGAATGTTTCCATCATAAAACTTTCCACAAAATACACAGATCACACACCTAAAGGCTTACATTAAAGAAAATTAACTTTGGTTTTAAGATTTTAATTCCCAAACTTTCTCCAGGCAAAAAAATAAAAGTTTGTATTCCTTGTCTTAGTGTTTCTATTGGCTTCTAATCTGCTCCTGTGGGTCATATTTTTGTATAAAGGGAATGATTTAAACATTAGCAATATCAAACATTAACACTTTGGTAATATGTCATATCTCATTTATATGCTGGGAATGTCATTTTAAAGAGTAATCAAACACAATGTTCTGGAATACTCTAAAATGATACTGTTCACTTTTTAATTTTTTGTTGGGAAATCCGTGCAGAGACTAAAGAAAATGTCACAGAATTCGTGTATAAGGTGCACTTTGCTTTGCGGCTAAGACTGATACTTGTAAAGCCATGGTTGTTTTTAGCATTGCTACTTTCTCGCAGCAGACACTGTGGTCGCCTAACCCAAAACCAGCCTTCCACCCCTTTTCTTCCAAGCCCATAGCTGCCAATTTACTGGGAGCGTGCACTTGCTCACATTCTGTCAAACTATCCTCAGAAGATGAATGTTGACTAGTGAAAGGCAATCTTCACACTCTACCAGTAGTTGACTTCAGTTCAGTTCAGTCGCTCAGTCGTGTCCGACTCTTTGCAACCCCATGAATTGCAGCACGCCAGGCCTCCCTGTCCATCACCAACTCCTGGAGTTCACTCAGACTCAAATCCATCGAGTCAGTGATGCCATCCAGCCATCTCATCCGCTGTCGTCCCCTTCTCCTCCTGCCCCCAATCCTTCCCAGCACCAGAGTCTTTTCCAATGAGTCAACTCTTCGCATGAGGTGGCCTAAGTACTGGAGTTTCAGCTTTAGCATCATTCCTTCCAAAGAAATCCCAGGGCTGATCTCCTTCAGAATGGACTGGTTGGATCTCCTTGCAGTCCAAGGGACTCTCAAGAGTCTTCTCCAACACCACAGTTCAAAAGCATCAATTCTTCGGCGCTCAGCCTTCTTCACAGTCCAACTCTCACATGCATACATGACCACAGGAAAAACCATAGCCTTGACTAGATGGACCTTAGTCGGCAAAGTAATGTCTCTGCTTTTGAATATACTATCTAGGTTGGTCATAACGTAGCTACCAGTAATTGACTTAGCCTATATATGACTTGCAACCCTAGATCCTAAAAGGAAGGAAGAAATCTGCTTGGGTGAAGACAAAGGTTGGTAAGGGTTTTATTTTGTAATAAAAAGAGATACAAAAAGAGAAAATGTCCCTCAGGTGCTAATGCATGAGTTTGTGAAATTTAAATATGCACCTGTTATCATACAAAGAGGGACAAGCCTAAAGACAGGCTTATCATCTTGGCTGAGCAGAAAGACAGACAGTGCCTGATCTCCCTGCCACTAAGCAGTCATTGAATACGTATCCTCCATTTTACTAACCCTGCAAGACAGGAAATGTATTGTTTAAGCCACACCGACTTGGGAATTCAGTTACTTGCAGCTCAGAGCATTCTAACAAATATATTTCTACAAAGAGGATACATTCCTTTGACAATGTTATCTTTTCTCTGTGCTGCTGCTATTATGTTCTGCTCACCTGCATACTTAGGAATTACCTTAAGTGTATTCTTCTATGGCTTTTCTATCCCCATGTTTCAAAATTGGGTATATGTTCATCCCTAGGTATTAAACCCACTGCATAGTTTCATGGCCCCAAACCTCAATCTCAAATAGGCACAATGGCTATTTCATCACCATATTGTTAGTAGGTCCATCCTCTGCTGGGGAGATGTAGGAATAGAATTTGTGGTGTGTTTTGGGAGATGGAATCAATGTAGTCAATGTTTTAAAACACGTAATTTTAAATCTGGCTTCCCTAGTGGCTCAAATGGTAAAGAATCTGCCTGCAATGCAGGAGACTCGGATTTAATCCCTGAGTCGGGAAGATCCCCTGGAGAAGGAAATGGCTACCCACTCCAGTATTCTTGCCTGGAGAATTCCATGGATCGAGGAGCCTGGCAGGCTAACATCCATGGGGTTGCAAAGAGTTAGACATGACTGAGCGACTAACACACACATACACACACACAATTTTAAATTAAGATACCTGAGTTAGCTTCATGAAGTGTCACTGGGTCCTTGGAACTTCTTTATGCTAACTTGGCCTCTACCAGCCCTGGATCCTTTTCCCTTTAAGGGAAGAAATAACAGTAGCTATCTCACTTTGTCACTTTGTGTATTAAAATGAATTAATACATGGGAGCACTTGAAACAGATGCATGGAGAGTGCTCAATAAGAGTTAAATATTATTGTTATTATAAGAACTAAAGTAGAGGATTTATAGTTGCTATTTTATAAACTCAATGGGCTTTAATCAAAGTACTGTGCCATGTAGGAGATTAATTTTTAAGTAGAAGATTGAAATAGCTGGTCATAAACATGATGAAAACAATCTGTAATGTCTCTGGCAATGCTCAGTGGATTTTTCTCTCACAGCTTATAAAGGATCCCGTTCTGTTTATGGTAGGACACAGTTCCCATTTTTATCCAAAGTAGCAACTTGTCTCCAACTCAAGATAGTTACATATACATATTTCTACTCTAACTACAAGTGTGAAATTAATTATTTAAACCTTATTTTTTAAATGTAACATACATACATTGAAGTGAAAAAATCTTAAGTGTACAGCTCAAGGAAATTTTACAGACTCATTTGAAAAGACCCTGATGCTGGGAAAGATTGAGGGCAGGAGGAGAAGGGGATGACAGAGGATGAGATGGTTGGATGGCATCACCGACTCAGACATGGGTTTGGGTGGACTCTGGGAGTTGGTGATGGACAGGGAGGCCTGGCATGCTGCAGTTCATGGAGTCGCAAAGAGTCAGACACAACTGAGCGACTGAACTGAACACACAACGTGAAAACCACTCAAATGCCTTTTCCTGGTGCATTCTCTCCAAAGGTAAGTAATATTCTAATCTCTTATTCAAAATTAGTTTTGCCTGTTTTTTGCATCTTTACGTGCATGGAATCATATAGTAGACAATTTTATTGTCTGGCTTCTTTTGTGTCTTTTTTCTTTTATTCAGTATGTCTGCAAGATTTATCCATTTTGTTGTATGTAGCAACACTTTGTTCTTTTTTTTTTTTTTTGATGTGCATTCTACATTTTTTAAACCCATTCTGTTGCTGAATGTTAATAGTCCAATTTAGGCTATTAAAATAATTCTGCTAAAGACATTCCTGTACATGCCTTTTTGAACATATATTCACACTTTTTTGTATTGGCTGTATAGCTCAGAGTAGAACTTCTGGGTACTAACATATACCTATGTAAAACTTGAGTAGATAATTGAATTATATACCTTTTTCTTATTGATTTGTAGCAATCTTTTGTAACTATTGTATTTCCTTTTAAAAATATCTTAATTTTCTAATTACTTTCACTTTTTTGCATTTTCACTTTCTTAATCATGTCTCTTGAGTGCTACTGCTGCTAAGTTGCTTCAGTTGTGTCCAACTCTGTGTGACCCCATAGATGGCAGCCCACCAGGCTCCCCCATCCCTGAGATTCTCCAGGCAAGAACACTGGAGTGGGTTGCCATTTCCTAAAGTGAAGTCACTCAGTCGTGACTGACTCTTACCAACCCCATGAATTGCAGCCTACCAGGCTCCTCTGTCCATGGGATCTTCCAGGCAAGAGTACCAGAGTGGGTTGCCATTGCCTTCTCCACTCTTGATGAGTAGAATGCAAATATTTATCCTATAGGTCATACATATCACTAACCATAAAGGAAAAGATTGAAAAATTGGACTTCATTAAAATTAGGACACTCTTGATGAGGAATCTTTTCCTTTATGGTTAATGATATGTATGACCTATAGGATAAATATTTGCTTATCTCAAAATGATAAAGAAAAATCTTCTATGTTATCTTCTAGCTTTATTATTTTACATTTTACAATCAGGTCTTTGTTCCATCTGGAATGGCTTTTTATGTTATGACAAGAAAATAATTAAATTTTTAAAGAAATATTTGAGTGATTAAATTAAAAGCCTGCATATCTTATAAGCATCACTATAAAACTCTATGAATTTGATCTGGAAAGAATATAAATTTCAGGATTAAGAGATAGATAAATGTCTTTGTTCTTTAATCCAGAGTTGTGATGCTTTAATCAGATTATTTAGAAATATAAATGCTGAGACCCATGTTGATGCCATAACCTGAAAAGTCCTTAATCTGTCTCCTGATGTTAGGAAAGTAATTATTTTAAGCTTCTTTTTAGATTTGCAGAGGATCTATTTTTTTGTCATCCATTTAAAGTTTTCTCTGCAATCACTAAATGCAGTGATTCATTTTTAAGTTATCTACTACCACCAATACTAGCTCTATGCATTTGAAAAATAAAATGTTCGGTAACTTCTGTATATGCTTTTGTACGTTTCTTGGCATAGTTCTCACTTGTTAAAGTCCTTTCTGAAAATCCACACTCTAACCATTCTTCTCCACAAAGACTTTCACTGATGCAGTCAATCATTTTCTCTCTTCTATTTTCCTCTGAATCTTATCAATTTCAATTATATAAATTATAACTATTCATATATTTCCTATTACTCCAACAATGCTAAAAGCTCCTTGAGAAAAGAGATCATGTTTATGTGACTTTTGTATTACTTATACTAACATATACATATAATATATACATATAACATATGATAATGTATGTTAAATGAACAATTGAGTTTGGACTTTTGGAATATTCCATATTGCCCAGAAAAGTGCACCCATGTGCCTAGATGTACAAGCTTGTGGACAGGAGCAAAAAAAATTCACAAAATAAAACTCCACATCATGCTAGAGATGAACTTCACCTAGGAATTTTTCTTTTGAGGGAAAGTATCTAATATTGAAAAAAAAATTGCCTTTTATGTCATAAATGATCTCAGAAGCAGACCAGCAATTCAGATTAATTTAAAAATGAAAACCAGGCATGGCATAAGTGTTTTCTACAATATCTGCAGACCCATTACCATTAACGATTTTTCAGTGGAAGAGTTTGAGTACAGCCCTGTACCATTTATTGACAAAATTTTTGTGTGAACATTTTTTTAAAAAGAATGCAATCCACTTCTAAACCACTTATTCTTTTCAATTAATCATTTTTAAATTCATAGGAAAGTGATGTTTCCTAAAGTAAAAAGAAGTCAAACATTTGTCAAACAGTATTTTTCAGAACATCACACTATGTGATTGATGTTCTACTTTGTCACTTTTATCTATTGATGGCTTATATTCTGTCAGCCTCTTTATGACAATCTGGCACCTGTATATTGTTAGCATCTGCAACTTGCAGATCATAGCAGGAACTGTAGATGCAAAACCGAAAAGATATAACTGTCCATCGTGGTTGAAACACTGCATTTTAATTTCTTTAAATTAGAATATTCATAACAGTTGTTGTTATTGTTGTATAGTTGCTAAGTCGTTTCCAGCTCTTTTAAGACCCCGTGGCCAGGTTCCTCTGTCCATGCAGTTTCCCAGGCAAGAATACTGAAATGTGTTGCCATTTCCATCACCAGAGGATCCACCCAACCTAGGAACTGAACTTGCATCTCTTGCGTTTGTGGGTGGATTCTTTACTGCTGAGCCACCAGTAGGTAAAACTAAACTCTTTTTAAATTGGAGAAGTATCTCTGAAGTACATTCAGGGTGACATGAGAACTCTGGCTGCAGCTTCATCTTTTGATGATCACTTTTCTTTCTAGATCTGCAGAAGTGCTTCATAATGTGCCTGGGTTAGAGGTTGCCTTTCAGGTTTACCTGGAAGGGCTGTTGAAAGGCACGCATTATAAAAGGAAAAGTATGTACTCTTTCATCTACAGCATTAATGTCAGAGACAGGCTTTTCATCCTAATAAAAGAAAGATGAAAACTTCCTCAACATTAACTAACCCATGAAGAAATAGTTGACAAAAGCCTCACATCCCACTTTTAATGGCGATTTTAAAGAAGCACATTTAACAAAAGTGAAAAAAATGAAAATCCCTGATTTTTTCCTGAAAATTTATATCATCTACAATTAAATTACTTTTATATAATTATAAAATATAAAAATTACATACATACATGTATATGTGTAAGTAGTCATTGAATGTTAAACATTATTTCACTAGATAATGAGAGAGATTAAAGAAAATTTAACTTTAGTTAGATAAGTTATAGGGAAACACTGCAATAATGGAAGAAAAGTCACTGCTTTTTACCTGTTATATGTTACCTCTAGGTATTCTCCTAGAATAAGCACATAATCTCTGTTAATAAGAATTAACAGAGATTTTAGAAATGCTTTGGAATTAAAAGAAAATGAAACAACTACCAAATAATTTATAAATAATAACTTTATAAACAATAAACGAAGCACATGTGAAACTATTTGGATGTTGTTTCTGGGGCTCCAAAGAGCTCTGGTACCAGAGACCTTTCTGTCTCAGCACGGAAAGAATTCAGCAAGAGACAAAGTGATAGATAAGAAGTGATTTATTAGACGAGGCTGCTTGTGAAGCTTATAAGCAGGCGAGTGAGGGGTGCCATGACCCAAGAACTTACTCGGCTACAGTTTTATAATCAAAGGAAAAGTGGGGAGGAGGAGAATTTCTTTGTTTTCTTGAGTAAACATCATGCTTCCATCGTCTGTTCCTGCTCCAGGTTGGGCAGGGGAGTTTTCTTGTCCCTCTGTGGTCAAGCTAGGTCTGTAGATGGTTGTTTTTTGTGTGTGCAGATAACATGCCCTAGGAATCCTGAACTTACTGAGCTCACTGGGCAGGACACGGGTTTCACGTCACCATTGTTTTATTGTTTGGGGCATGTCTCTTGTTCTGTAGCATGGAACTGTTGCTCAGCATGCCTGTTTGGTTTTATGGTGAAGCAAACCTGCTTTCTTGAGTAAACATTAACTTACAGGGGTCTCCCATGTTTTCTCTACTTACAGCCCCCTAGTGAGACTAGCTATTTAGTCACCTACTTGTCCTTTTACTCTGTCCCTATCACAAGGACAAATAGAAAACATATGGACAGTAAGGGAGGAAAGGGGGGTCGGTGTGGGACGCATTGGGAGATTGGGATTGACATTATACACTGTGTGTGCTAAGTCACTTTAGTCATGTCCAACTCTTTGCGATCCTGTGGACTGTAGCCCACCAGGATCCTTTGTCCACAGGATACTCCAGGCAAGAATACTCTAGTGGGTTGCCGTGTCCTCCTCCAGGAGATCTTTCTGGACTGGGGATCAAAACCAAGCCTTCTGCAGCTCCTGCAATGCAGGTGGCTTCTTTACTGCTGAGTCACTGGGGAAGCCCATATATATACTATAAAAAAGATAACTAATGAGAACCTACTATATAGCACAGGGAATTCTAGTCAGTGCTCTGTGGTGACCTAGATGGAGAGGAAATTAAAACAAAAAGGGAATATATGTATACATATATCTAATTCGCTTTGTTGGGCAGCAGAAACTAACACAACATTGGAAAGCAACTGTACTCCAATAATTCTTTTAAAAGGAAATATACTTAAATAAACAGCTTTCACAAACAGATCCGAAACATTCATAACCTCAATACTGTGTAACTGCATTATTCGTAGAGGTGCCTTTTGCTTCTGCTCTGTCTTGCCTCATGCTGTTCGCTTAACTGAGGTGTCCACTCTGAACATTTCTTTCTTTGTGCCCTTGACCCAAATTCTTCCCCAAATTATAATATTACCCTCAATTCCTGCATGTATCTTTCTGCCCCTTCCTTCCAAGTTTTCATTTCAAATCCTAACTCTCTCATGACATTGTTCTAATTGTCCTTATATAGAAGTGGTCTTTCCTGGTGGCTCAGTGGTAAAGAATCCACCTGCCAATGCAGGAGACACGAGTTTCAATCCCTGGGTTGGGAAGATCCCCTGAAAGAGGAAATGGCAACCCACCTCTAGTATTCTTGCCTGGGAAATTCTTCACGGACAGAGGAGCCCAATGGACTACAGTTCTTGGGGTCACAAAAGAGTTGGACACATCTTAGTGACTAAATGGCAATAGAAGTGATCTAGCTATACTCTTAAATCCCCATAAACCCTAAAACATGGAAAGAAAGCCAAGGTTAAATGTAAGAACATGCTTTTTAGATTTGAGAAGACACTATGCTTAAAATGGAAGGGCTAATTACCCTGGTGATCCAGATATTTGGATCTTTAAAATATAAACGCTTTTGTATAAAAGAAATACATAGCAAACTATATTCAGAAGACACTTATAATAAGCAGAATTAAATTTAATATATACTTTCTAGAGTGTAGGTACAAAAATACAAATGGGTTCTTATTTTTTGAACTATTCCTTGAAAACCACGCATATTCCAGCTAATGTTAGATTGAATTACAGTTGACCCTGAACAACACGAGTTTGAGCTGTGCGGGTCCACTTACACATGGAAATTTTTCAGTAAGTAAGTATTATAGTACCACCCAATTGGAGTGGTTGAATCTGGACTGGAAGGGCTGACTGGAAATTTACACAAGGAGTTTTGACTGCATGGACTGAAGTTGGGAGGGCTTTAACTCCCAAGTTGTTCAAGGGTCAACTATGTTTGCTCACAAATCTTTCTCTTGCCGTTGACTTTGACCTTGGCCATGAGACTTGCTTTGCTCAAAAGAATATGAGTAAAAGCTAAAGACTTTTGGAGGCACCTTCTTGGAATTTCTGCCTTCTTCCATGAGGAGAGTATGTCTGGGTAACCGTTGCTTTTGTAGGTAGATATGAAGCAATTTTAAATCCTGGAGTCCAGCCTAGTTCAGCTGAGGCCAGCCAAGACCAGAACCAACTTGTCAGATCCCTGAACACCCAATAAGTATTTCTATATCCCTCTGGATTTCAATGTTGAATGCTTCACAAAACTATCACAGAAAGAGACTGACAGATACATACTTTTACATGTAATATATCAACATTATAATAATGCTGTGAAATACAGATTACTGATATGCAGGATAAAGTGACCTGCACTATATTTGGTGGTAAATCTTTTCCTCAAAGCTGATGTGCTTACCATGATATCCATCTCTCTGGGACCACTCCTGCCCCTACCCCTCTGCTCCATCCTCTTTTCAGTGCAAGTAAAGAATCTTTAGAAAATGCAAAAATTGGAAGTAAGGAACAGGAGTTAAGAAGTAGCAAACTAATAGAGAACATGTGTGCCAAGCGTTTTGTTTTGAAGTTTCTAAATCTTGCTTATTTGTGACTTTTAATATTTGAGAACATTTTTGTGAGCCTGGACAAAATGCTGACTTCTGCGTCTTAATAAAATAGCAAATACATGTAAGTAGTGGCATCTGCATATCTAACCAAAAAGTAAACAAGGATGAAAGATTGTATCATGATGTTCTACAACTGTCTAAAATGAATGACTGTTCCTTCTTTGAAGAATTGTATCACTTCTCTAAATAATTTCTTGACTTAAAAATTTGCTAGATAAATTTCTGTTTTAGTCAACTCCCGGTAATGTTATATGTTAAGAAATAATAATGTTATATATTTTTAAAATATCATGGTTTTGTACATGATAGAAAAACAACTTTGAAAGATTGGTTCAATCCTGAGTGGGCTTCTTGAGTTTGGAAGGGTCTGATGATGGAAAAAAAGTACCATTCACTTGAATGAAGAATGAACAACTGGAAGCATATAGGCTCAAATCCAAAGTAAGGCATATTTCTTGATCTTGGAAAAAGGAAAATGAAATACAAAGGCTTTCTGCCCTTAACAATATTATATAAAGGAAGTTATGTTCTGAAAAGTAGGGTCATGCTTGTGCCAGGAAGGAAGAAGTAGGTGTGCATGTTTTGAGAGGTGAAGAATGGCAGTTCTCCAGATGGCAGGCAAGACGGCTGAAGGAGGAATCAGAAGAATTCAAGACACGTTTCTCCTTTTGCCAAAGCAGAGTCTTTCCAAGTTTATTCAAGATTTAATACTTTAAATGTGAGGTGAAACTGTAACTTTAATTATACATTTGGAATATTTGAAAATTAACATCGCCTGTAGTTATAAGAAGAACATCTGGAAAGGCATATGCAAGAAAAACCATTACTTCTGCAAATCCCATAAGACAGATTCCATTTCTATTTTAAATTAATAGCTTATCTGTTAGTAACAATTCAGCTCACAGACCATCTATTAGCAAAATGGAGCACTGCTCCCACATGTTCAGCAAATTGCCTTTGCTTTATCAAAGCAGGTTTCCTGTTCCACTTTTGGCTTCTCACAGTTTGTTTTAAGTCTGTCCTTGGCTTGCTTTGTTAAACCAAAGGATAGGAATAGAATTAAAGGAATGCAAACATGAAGAAAAATAATTCAATGTTATACAATACACCCTTTCTTTCACCCTTTTCCTTTTTATGATTCTATCCACTATTCCATTTTTGCTGTGTCTTATAAAAAGTCAACTTCTTTTGTGAAGTCTCATTTTACTGTTACTATTAACAGTGTTTATATCTTAAACATGCATTTAATTAAGAATCTTTTTTTTGGAATTTGTTTTAGCTATTTAATTTGGTAAATATATACCTTGCTATTGATCCTCAGTTTGTGGCAAAACCCTGGCGTCAGTGTACTACTGTGGCTGTCTAAGGGAGAATATAATATTCTTAAACAGAAGTAGCTCTGTCTTAGCATTTCATGAATACTCAGTAATTATGACTTACTGATTCATAAGTCTACATGACTTTGGTTGCTTTCCATTGGTAATCAGCACCATGAAAATACCTACAGAGAGCGTCAACAAACCTCTGGAAATGTATTTTGTTCACTAGTTTAGCTTTCTCTTACTCATCCATTTTATAATAACATAGTAAATACCTTAAGGTGATTAAAAAATGAGTAACTTCAAATTATTGTTGCCATCATGATATAGTAAAAAGCATATTAAAAAGAATTTTCTTTACTCATGCTTATTGAAAAATAAAAAAAAACCCATTCACTATTTTTTATGCATATACATGTATTAAGCCAAATTATTGGCAAAACATTGTCAGTTTTTTAAAATTGAAATTCACTAACTTAAAAGAGTTTTTTCTGCCAGGAAAATGCAATAATTTGGTTTGGCTTGGTCTGTTCTCAAATGGAAGAATCATGTCTTTCATGACTATGAGAAAATAGTAAAAGCCAAAGGTCATTCTAGGCTTGAGGTTGAACCACTGGAGATAATAACTCAAAACCAAAAGGGTTCAATATATCATTTCATTATTATATGCATTTAATTAAATATGGCAAACTTAGAGGCCATCGTGTGTCCTAAGGACAACTAATAATTGGTTCTGTATCCTGAGATAATATTTCCACCTATTTTGTCAACTTTACTATTTTCTTTTTGGTTCATAACTATTTCTAGATTTCTAGTACAATAAATAACCTTTGATTCTGGATTCAAGTCTGATAGAATCAGAATGGTTTAACTGATATGTAAGAATGAATTCAAAAAATGGAGGACTCTGCACACATGGACATTTTCTATATCTTTTCTTATTTTTTACTGTGGAAGTATTCCTTTTCTACATAGAGGAATACCTTTACAGATAAAATCCAATTAATCAGTGTTGTTTTTATTCTGTGTAAAAGTTGAATGGCTAGACCTATAACCAGTGTACTTTCTATTTGATTGAACTTCTAATGGAATTATTGCACTAACTGGATGAAATCTAAGTATTAGTCCTGAAAGTTGCATTAGGTGAGATTCTAAGGCTTGCCTTGACAGTGATGGTCTTTTGACCGTAATCAAGACCAGATACCTCCCCTGCCACAAGTGCTCAAGAAGTGAAGTGAAGTGAAGTGAAGTTGCTCAGTCGTGTCCGACTCTTTGCAACCCCATGGACTGTAGCCCACCAGGCTCCTCCGTCCATGGGATTCTCCAGGCAAGAATACTGAAGTGGGTTGCCATTTCCTTCTCCAGGGGATCTTCCCAACCCAGGGATCGAACCCGGGTCTCCTGCATTGCAGGCAGACGCTTTAACCTCTGAACTACCAGGGAAGCCCACAAGTGCTCATAGTATGAAGAAAAGGCAGGGAAGCCTCATTGGAGAAATGATGGTTGAACTGTCTGGTTATAAGCCTGAAGCCAGTGGGTTCCACTCTATTACTCTATCTAGATGGAAGGTTTTCAGATATATTCTAGTTTTTTAATTGTTATTATTTTTATTTTTTTCTACACTTCACAGTATGAAGGATCTTAGTTCCCCCACTAGGGACTGAACTCATGCCCCCTGCATTGGAAGCATGGAGTTTTAACCACTCAACCACAAGGTTAGTCCCTCAGTGCAGTTCAGTTCAGTCACTCAGTCTTGTCCGATTCTTTGCAACTCCATGAATTGCAGCACACCAGGCCTCTCTGTCCATCACCAACTCCCTGAGTTTACCCAAATTCATGTCCATCGAGTCAGTGATGCCATCCAGCCATCTCATCCTCTGTCGTCCCCTTCTCCTCCTGCCCCCAATCCCTCCCAACATCAGGGTCTTTTCCAATGAGTCAACTCTTCACATGAGGTGGCCAAAGTACTGGAGTTTCAGCTTCAGCATCAGTCCTCCAATGAACTCCCAGGACTGATCTCCTTCAGAATGGACTGGTTGGATCTCCTTGCAGTCCAAGGGACTCTCAAGAGTCACTTCTCCAACACCACAGTTCAAAAGCATTTTCTTCACAGTCCAACTCTCACATCCATACATGACCACTGGAAAAACCATAGCCTTGACTAGACGGGCCTTTGTTGTCTGTTTTTTTGCTGAGCCTAGTTTATGAGGGTGAAAATTTCTTGAAAGTAGGAGGATTTCAATTCTTTCCATAGAGCAAAGTCATTCTTTTTAACTTCTGAGCCCAAAGCATGGTGCAGACACAGACTTTCCCAAACAAACTAAAACATCTTAAAGTATTAGAAAAACCAATGCTTCTGACCACATGTTGGAACAGCATGGTTGGCAAAGCTTGGAGGAATTGTTTTAAAAAGGAACATTTCCAGTAGATTTTCTAATTCTCTCTCTCCAGGTTAACCTTTTCTTTTTTTTTTTTTTTTCAGGGATCATATCCATAAGGGTACAACAGGTTTAGTAATGTGGAAGCTCAACTGGATTCTCGTCATGTATCTTTTAAAAAAGAAGTTATTAATAAATACCTGTGACAGTGGTCAGTAAGTTAAGGAGTCATTCACTAAGTTGACAAGGACCACTCTTTGTACATAGAAACCCATGATGATTTCCGTACTATGGAAGTGATATGGTGAAAGATCTGAAGGAAAAGCAGCCAGTGCTGCACATGTGGTTGGCTGCAGAGCTCCTTGTTAGTTACAGTCTATTGACAAAGACCTTTCTTTGTAAGCATGCATGCTAAGTCGTTTTCATCATGTCCGACTCTTTGTGACCCTGTGGACTATAGCCTGCCAGGCTCCTCTGTCTATAGAATTCTCTAGGCAAGAATACTAGACTGGGTTGCCATGCCCTTCTCCAGGGTATCTTCTGGATCCAGGGGTCAAACCTGGGTCTCCTGCATTACAGGCAGATTCTATACCATCTGAGCCACCAGAGAAGTTTACAAGGTCCTTTCCACCTGTCATTAAAAGTGCTTTCTGGTTCAAGGATTGATTGACCAATAGGTCAGAAGACAACACAACCATACTATTTGGAAACTTGGTGTGTATCAAGTGTGATAAAAAAGTAAGACTGGATCATTTAATAAATTGCATTGTGAAAAACATGAAATTCTATACTTATTTCATATCACACACAAAAAAATCAGTCTTATTAAAGACATGGCAGGGGCGGGGCTTGAAACTTGTAGAATAAATATAGGTGAAATAGCTTTTTAACATCAGGTGAAGAAAGAATTCTTAAATGAGATAGAAAAATCACAGTACCCATATATGAAATCAATTTACTTTTGTATCTTAATCTTGTATCTTGAAACCTTATTATAACTGCTATCTAGTTCCAGGAGTTTTTACATCAGTATGTTGGGATTTTCTATGTGGACAATTATGTCAGCTGCAAACAAAGAGAATTTTATTTCTTCTTTAAAAAACACAACACAGTACCCAAAAGAAAATGTGGTTAAGTTTCCTTATGATAATAACTAATAACTTTGGTATAATAAAAGAATCATCAAAACATTTAAAAACAAGCCACCGATTCAAAGAAGGTAACTGTAACTTATATAACTGACAGATTTGTATTTAGAATAAACAAAGAAATTCAAAAGTTATCAATAAACACACAAAGCACCCAACCAGAAAAGATGACCAGGAACAGAATAGGAAAACTAGTGGAAAGTAAACAGGAATTTCAGTCGTGCCCAGTCACTCGGTTGTGTCTGACTCTTTGCGACCCCATGTTTCTCTGTGCATAGATCCAGGAAAGACTACGGGAATGGATTGCCATTTCCTTCTCCAGAGGATCTTCACAACCCAGGGATCAAACCTGGGTCTCGAATCTCTTGCATTGGCAGGCAGATTCCTTACCACTAAGCCACCTGGGAAGCCCATGAATTTTATTACCTTATTAGTAGTAAGAAAAATGCAAATAAAAATAACAAATGTAATTTTAAACTATCATATTGACAATATTAATATTTGATCAGGATGTAGAAAAAGAGGAACAGTTATAAAATATTATTGGGACTTAATATATGCCAAAAACTCTGCTGAGCACATGCCATTACTGATACAAATTTAAATATGGATAAAGAAATTATCACTTCGCTGACAAAGGTCATTATAGTCAAAGCTATGGTTTTTCTAGTAGTCATATATGGATGTGACAGTTGGACCATGAAGAAGGCTGAGCACCAAAGAACTGGTGTTTCAAATTGTGGTGCTGGAGAAGACACTTGAGAGTCCTTTGGACAACAGGAAATCTAAAGAGTCAATATTAAAGGAAATCAACTCTGAATACTCATTGGAAGGACTTATGGCTGAAGCTCCAATACTTTGGCCACCTGATGTGAAGAGCTGCCGACTCATTGGTAAAGGCCCTGATGCTGAAGAAAGATAGAGGAGAGGAGGAGAAAGGGGAGACAAAGGATGAGATGATTGTATGACATCACTGATTCAATGGATAGGAGTTTGAGCAAACTCCAGGAGATACCGATTGGGCAGCGAAGTTTGGCATGCTGCAGTCCATGGGGTCACAAAGCTTAGGACAGGACTTACCAACTGAACAACAATAATAAAGAAGTTATAAAACATGCATGAGAGTGATATATACCAGCTTAGACTAGAGGTTGCCTTTAGGAATGATGTTAGGGGAATGAATTCAGGGAACACAGTTATCAAAGGTTTGTCTGCATCTATCTGTTGAAAGAAAAGAGAGAAAGCTAAGTCAAGAGGGTAACTTTAGATTGTGCGCTTTCTGCACCTCCTCACCTTTCTCCTTTGGCAGGCATATCTCCAAACTCATGCTCTTAATATCTCTATAAATGTTCACAACATCTCTCAGATGAAACAAAAACAGATATTAACTAACTCATAGCTAGCAGTTGAGGGAGCCATCATTAGAACACAGACCTGATATGTTCCAATTTTTTTGACAAGGTGTTCTGCCAATTAAGGAGCCAGGGGACACCCTGGTAGCAGCATTGGTGGCACAGCAGGAAGGCGTGGGAGGAGTCCAGATAGGAGGTCCAGTCCAAATTCTGCCATTAAAAAACCCTTTGTTTATATATTTTTGGTTGCACTGGGTCTTCATTGCTGTGCGTGGACTTTCTCTAGTTGTGAGTGGAGGATACTCTTCACTGCAGTGCACAGGCTTCTCATTGCAGTGGCTTCTATTGTTGCAGAGCACAGGCTCCAGGCGCACAGGCTTCGTGTGGTGCACGGGATTAGTTGCTCCGTGGCATCTGGAATCTTCCTGGACCAAGGATCCAACCTGTGTCCCCTGAATTGGCAGGCAGATTTGTATCTACTGGATCACCAGGGAAATCTCAAGTTTTGCCATTTATGAGTAGCCTAAACTTAGAAAAGTCACAGAAGCTCTCTGAATATTAGTGTTGTTGTTCAGTAGTTAAATTGTTTCTGACTCTTTGAGACTCCAGACTTCCTTGTCCTTCACTGTATCCTGGAGTTTATTCAAATTCATGTCCATTGAGTCGGTGATGCTATTTAACTATCTCATCCTTGGTGTATCTTTCTCTAAAAGAGATCCACCTTTTGCAAAGCGTTTCGAGGGTCAAATGTGATGCTAAATATAATGAACCTTATCAGTACAAAGAGACAATTTCTTTTTGATAAAAGGAACAATTTCTGAGTAGGAATTAGCAATCTTCATACCCCGTAGTGTAGCAGAGGTACATACCTGGTTAGCATTCAGTAAATGCTCTTTGATGGGGATGCTGACTAGTTCACACAGGAACCTAGAAGTCAACCAGAACTGGGAGCTCTCCGTGGGTGTCCCTACAGATGTGTTACCCTACTAGAGTAAAGGATCCCAGGTTGACACATTTGGATTTGTTATTACTAGTCATTCTAGCAGAAAGGAAATAGAAACACACTAGGATGTATTGCAGGAAGCCTCTTAGATCCCCAGAGAAAGTGAAAAAAATAAAAGAACAGGACCAGGAGAACACTGCAATGAAAAGGTGCTTTTGGCACAAGGTGTCCAGATTCCGACAAGCACAGCTGGACCATCAGGTATGGTCAGGAGTCTGCTTGTCCTCTGAGTCAGGGCGAGTCAGCTTTTGTGACAAATGTGTTGGCTTAGACAAATATCAGTTCCCTCCTTCAACAAAATTAGGAAACAAAATAATTTCATTTTGCATATTTTTAAATGAGAAAATAAGTTAGAGTATACTGCAAAATGTAACTTTAAAAAGCTAACACTAATATCACAAAATCTAGAAAAATATCAATTGCTATACAAAACACTTCAATAATACATAAACTTTTCATCATTGACTGCATAGTCTTTGATTACCTCTTTACATGACAACAATCTTGTAATATTTCCTAGAGATAATAGAAAGATAGTCTATCAGTATGGTTGATCAAAGAAGGCATTTCTAATACAGTCAGTTAGCAATAACAATTATATCTAGAAGAGATCCTGAGCTATATAAATATACCCTGCCTATTCTAAATTAGGTGGGTGACTATTCAACTCAACTTCTATTGCCCCAACACAAACGGGGGCTGTTTCATCAACACCCTGCAGAGGTAAACTGATGGAGTTCTTAACTCATCAAAATACAAGATTTTGCAAATTTTACGAAAACATAATACCCTGTGAACACATTGCTAGAGCCTTTTTTGATGTTTCTGCAAAGGACCTTGTAGACGATAGACCCTGAGGCTTGACCTTCATCCCCTTTAGCTAATCTGCCTCTACTCAGCTTGCCCTCCACCCACTATGACATGCCAAGGGGGTTCAAAGTCAGGAAGCTGGGAATAAAGAGTTGGGGAAAGGAGGTGCTCCTTTGCTTTTTGGCACTGTAATAATCTTAGTTGTCCAGCCTCCCTGAAAACCAGCCTGAAATTCAAGTCTCCTCTTTAGTGGAAATTGTAGAAAAGAACGCCACCTTCCCGCCAAAGCTCATGCTCTCCACTGTTAAAGAAATTAGACTCCAAATGTCATTTCATTGATGTCTAAAAGTAACTTAGCCTGACAAAACTGCTTTATTATCTTTGGAGAGAATTTCATTACTCCACAGTAATGTATGAGGAAGACGCTTCAACACTGAGACTAGAAACTGTGAGAGCTCTGTGTTACTAAATTGCTCTCTGAATAGGAGATATGAATGTAACGTGTGTGAATTTGATTCACTGTTGGGTCACCATTAATATTTCTTTCCACAAGCTCCATGGAACCCTGGTGTTTTAAAGAATCCTTGCCTGTCTAGGGTTACCCTCCCGGAGAGACATAACATATATGTTGTTATAACCAGAGGTCGTATTTGGCATAGGAGAAAATAGAGCTTAATGTGAAATTCAGCTTATTGCCTTTCCATCTAGGCCATGAGGAAGAGGGAACTGGAGGTTCAAATGGGGACAGCTTCACAAGGCAACTAAAAAAATAAAATAAAAAACCCTTAAAACCAAACCACAGCCATGCTCACACTAACCTGGCCCTGTGGAGCCCTAATTCCAGTAACACCCTTGGATTGCGTCCATTCTTCCCAAGGCTCTCTCCCAAGACTGAATGAGCTGAGGAGTGCCTTTTTGCTCAAAAGAGACACTGAAGAACAGATTCAGCAATATGGCAAAGCTCTTGGTTCTTGTGGTCAGAGGAGCCCCGTGAACAAGCTATAAAGGGCAGATTAATTCTTCCTGATTCACAGGTCTCAGATTGATAGTTTATCCGTGATACCTAGTTACCAAAATTTGCCTTTCCTCAATAGAGCTTCTGAAAAAGTTAGTTCTGTATTTAAAAATAACAGGTGTATTTATGTTACACCTGTATAGTCATGATTCTACATTTCATGTGTCTTCCATAATTCTAATACATTATATAGTCAGGCAATTCATGTTAAGGACATAAGCAGAGAAATTTAATCTCAAAAGCATCTTATGTACCAGGGACAATAGTCTAGGTATGAAACAAGCCATTTGAAATAAATATTTCCATCATCTTTTAAGATGAAAAATAATTGTTGACAAATACACATTTTTGGGCAAGTCCATCTAAGATAAAGTGTTCAATATTGTAAGTGGCAATGAAAAGTGAAAAAATAAGGGAAAACATCTGGTATCAAACCTTTATTCTAATTGAATGGCTAGTCAAAAATAATTTTGTCAACCACTAATCTGTTATATTTCTGCTATATTTTTAAGATATTGTAAAAACAAGCAGTAAGGATCAAAAATATTATCCAACACTGGTAAATCTTTTAAATGATAAAAATTGCATCAGGTCAGTGGAAGAAAGAAATGAGGGACAACAAATACTTTAAGGTCATTAAGCCATCTATTCACATTCTCCTCTATTGTTCTATTTTAATTGTAACAATAACTTAGTTTCTTCACAGCAGGGAGGTATTGAAAAAATGATTTGTTCTCAAAATGTACTTCAGTTTCCTAAAAACAATTTAAAAACTCTAATTTTTCTTACCTTTTATTTAATTACAGATTAAAATTTAAAATGTGAAAACACATTCATGTAAAATTGTGGAGAGTTTTCAAAGCTTTCATGTGTATACAAACTATAGGAAAAAAAAAACATGTAGAGACTAGATAGATTGCGCCCTCTTCTGGTAAATCAGTATATTTCAAACATAAAGCGTTGAGTATGTGATATTTGATTTAGTTTTCATCTTTCATAGAAATAAAATTTACTGTAAAGTACCTAAAATAGATTAAAATTAATTAGAAGTGTTCCCAAGTTGAGATCTTGGATGATAATTTTAAAATAGGCTCTCTGAGGTCTAAAGTTGTTTGTTTTGCCTTTGTTAAGCAGTGGTTTTGTTTTTTTTTTTTTTACTTTAAAACTACTTCGAGTATTCCCTGCATGTCTTATATATAATTATAATTCAGATTGAAATTTGAGATGTTTATTAAGCATTAGATTGAGGTGGAGAAAGGAACCCATTGAAGCAGAAATATGCTTTCCAGCTTCTTTGTAAAGAGGTCCAAAACACACTATGAAGATTCACTTTCCTCTGAGATTTTGTTTGTTTAATTTTGCCTCTTGTTCAGCTGGGCAGGTGAGGGAGTGGGGCTCGCATGACAGAACATGTTATAATCTAAGGAAAGCGAACCAAGCACTTCAGTACAAATGTTGAAAATACAATTTTATGCTTTTGCTTACTCTGCCTATTCTACTTGGTCATTACTAAGAGTCATTGATTTATGAATGGCCTGTGTTTAAAGTCAGTTTATAAATCACTAATTTGGAATTTGTAAGTTTTCTTTTTTTCCAGAAAATCAAGGCTGTCAGTGGAATTTAGTCTCTTTACTAGTTATTAAAAAGTCTAAAAAGGTGTAATGTAGGAGAAAGGATAAACCGTTATTTTACCACCTAGTATAAAGAGAGAAGAGTCACTCAGGAATACCCTGGGAGGCCTCTTTGAAGGAGAAAAAGCTATAGTCCTGAGGATTTAGTTTGTGAAGAAGCACCAGATTAAAAGTGTGCCATGTGCTGAGAAATAAGGAAACGCAGAGAATACAGACAGCCCAGGCAGTGTGGCAGAAGATCAGAACCTTGGGGGAAACGTGATCAAAGCGACCATCCCAGAGTCAGCGGAA
This sequence comes from Oryx dammah, assembly GCF_014754425.2. Taxonomy (NCBI): domain Eukaryota; kingdom Metazoa; phylum Chordata; class Mammalia; order Artiodactyla; family Bovidae; genus Oryx; species Oryx dammah. The sequence continues at coordinate 50,204,357 of NW_024070203.1, read as the reverse complement.
TAAAAAATTGCTGAGAAAGTGATGTCTTTTGTAAACTCTTTTGAGCAGCTTTGCTCAAGTAGTGAGAAGGCTGGCGCCCTCTAGAGGACCATTCTTTTTTTTTTTTTTTTTACTTTACAATTCTGTATTGGTTTTGCCATACATTGACATGAATCCACCACGGGTGTACATGCGTTCCCAAACCTGAACTCCCCTCCCACCCCGCTCCCCACAACATCTCTCTGGGTCATCCCCGTGTACATTCTTAAAATTTGTTTGGGGAATTATTTAGTTTCATGGTTTGCAGAGATGGGCCGCTGCAACCGGTAGCCAGAGATACTAGACAACCATGAATGTCTTCATTCAAAGTGGGATCTTAAAGTACTTTTCTAAACAAAATGTCTGTGCTTCAAAGTGCTATGTTATGGATTTCTTCAATCAGCTATATTTACTGTATTTACTTGTTAATTAGTATTTTGAGCCTGGACTGACAAACTTACCATTATTTCTGGCCTTGTTTCTTCAGAAAAAAAAAAAAAAAGAGAGAGGAGAAGAAGCAGGAGGAGGTGGAGGAAGAGGAGGGGGAGGAGGAGGAGAATACAGGAATATGAATTTCATATATATGTGTGTGTGTGTGTGTGTACGTGTGCGTGTGTGCTCTCAGTGCTGTCGTGTCTCTTTGCGACCCCATGAACTGAAGCCTGCCAGGTTCCTCTATCCATGGGATTTTCCAGGCAAGAATACTGGAGTGGGGTGCCATTTCCCGATCCAGAGGATCTTCCCAACCCAGGAAATCAAACCTGTGTCTCCTGTATCTCCTGCATTCGCAGGCGAATGCTTTACCACTGCACCACCTGGGAAGCCTGTATGTATGTGTATAGACGCATATGTTTTAAACCATTATTTGCAAATATCAAATATAAAACTGTGACAAAGAAAACACTCAGTTGACTATGCAAGCATAAAATTGGGCTTCCCTTGTGGTTCAGCTGGTTAAGAATCTGCCTGCAGTGCAGGAGACCTGGGTTCAATCCCTGGGTTAGGAAGATCCCTTGAAGAAGGGAAAGGCTACCCACTCCAATATTTTGGCCTGGAGAATTCCATAGACTATACAGTCCATGGGGTAGCAAAGAGTTGGACATGACTGAGTGACTCACTTTTCACTTTCAAGCATAAAATTAGTTCACAAATGAACCATTCACACTGTGCCTACTCTGTCAATACATTTTTCTTCTGATGAACAAAACTGTCAAAATTAAATAAGTATCCTACAAAGAAAGTTTTAAAGTTGGCAAAAATGTATAACACTTTTAAGATTTTAAGTAAAAGTTTCATAATTGTAAATGCAGTAACTAGAGTATTAAAAAGAAATTCATTAAAAACGTTAAGTCCTAGTTGACAATTATAGAATAGCAGGGATAAAGCTCCCAGGTGTGACAACTACTAGAGAAAATTCACTATTACAATTGTAGGAGAGGTTATTAGTACTATGTCAAAGAGAAACACCAGTGATATAGTTTCTTTATCTCTTTTATAGTGTTTTGTTAAATATTTGATATTATTGCCAATTTTGAATTCCATAAAAATTAAACATCAGAATTAAACATTAAACGGCATTAAAAAGATTTTTATACATTTGAAAAGTTGTTTCTTCTACATCTGCAATGATGTGCACTAGATTTTATTAAAGTGAATAGAATTATCGCTGGTTTATCAACAAATTAGGGCTTCCCTGGTGGCTCAGAGGTTAACGCGCCTGCCTGCAATGCAGAAGACCTGGGTTCAATCCCTGGGTCAGGAAGATCCCCTGGAGAAGGAAATGACAACCGACTCCAGTATTCTTGCCTGGAGAATCCCATGGGTAGAGGAGCCTGGTGGGCTACAGTCCACGGGGTCGCAAAGAGTCGGACATGACGAGCGACTTCAAACACTTTCACTTCACTATCAACAAATTAAAATTACCTTAAAAATGTCCTTGCTGACCTACAGCTTTCATAGTTTTGGTTTTTCAGATAGTTAGATTCAGTTCAGTTCAGTTCAGTCACTCAGTCGTGTCCGACTCTTTGCGACCCCATGAAGCGCAGCACTCCAGGCCTCCCTGTCCATCACCAACTCCCGGAGTTCCCTCAGACTCATGTCCATCAAGTCAGTGATGCCATCCAGCCATCTCATCCTCTGTCGTCCCCTTCTCCTCCTGCCCCCAATCCCTCCCAGCATCAGAGTCTTTTCCAATGAGTCAACTCTTCGCATGAGGTGGCCAAAGTACTGGAGTTTCAGCTTTAGCATCATTCCTTCCAAAGAAATCCCAGGATTGATCTCCTTCAGAATGGACTGGTTGGATCTCCTTGCAGTCCAGGGGACTCTCAAGAGTCTTCTCCAACACCACAGTTCAAAAGCATCAATTCTTCGGCGCTCAGCCTTCTTCACAGTCCAGTTCTCACATCCATACATGACTACTGGAAAAACCATAGCCTTGACTAGATGGACCTTAGTTGGCAAAGTAATGTCTCTGCTTTTCAACATGCTATCTAGGTTGGTCATAACTTTTCTTCCAAGGAGTAAGCGTCTTTTAATTTCATGGCTGCAATCACCACCTGCAGTGATTTTGGAGCCCAAAAAATAAAGTTTGACACTGTTTCCACTGTTTCCCCATCTATTTCCCATGAAGTGATGGGACCAGATGCCATGATCTTCGTTTTCTGAATGTTGAGCTTTAAGCCAACTTTTTCACTCTCCTCTTTTTCTTTCATCAAGAGGCTTTTTAGTTCCTCTTCACTTTCTGCTATAAGGGTGGTGTCATCTGTTTATCTGAGGTTATTGATATGTCTCCTGGCAATCTTGATTCCAGCTTGTGTTTCTTCCAGTCCAGCATTTCTCATGATGTAGTCTGCATCTAAGTTAAATAAGCAGGGTGACAATATACAGCCTTGACATACTCCTTTTCCTATTTGGAACCAGTCTGTTGTTCCATGTCCAGTTCTAACTGTTGCTTCCTGACCTGCATACAGATTTCTCAAGAGGCAGGTCAGGTGGTCTGGTATTCCCATCTCTTTCAGAATTTTCCACAGTTTATTGTGATCCACACAGTCAAAGGCTTTGGCATAGTCAATGAGGCAGAAATAGATGTTTTTCTGGAACTCTCTTGCTTTTTCCATGATCCAGCTGATGTTGGCAATTTGATCTCTGGTTCCTCTGCCTTTTCTAAAACCAGCTTGAACATGATTACATATACATATATGAATAAAATATATAATATGTATATATATGACAAGTTACAAATTTATATAACTTGTACTAATTTGCAAGCTATTAAATAGATATGATGTTTGGACTTAGAAATCCATAGGAACTTAAAGTTGGGGATTGGCATATTAATTAATTTGAAATAAAGATGGAATGCACTAGCCAACTTTTGAAGAAAGAATTCATTGAAAATAAAATATGGTCTTGAGAGCAAAGTTGAATTATCAAACATTTGAATCAAGTGAACATATTCATACACATATATTTTGGAAAAAAGTTAAATAATTATGTTTTTTTCAATTGAACAGAAGCTGAAGAGTCACTGAATAGTGTAGTTATAGCAAAAGTAATGAAATTGACTAAATATGTATCATAGAGGTGATTTCAGACTCCTTACTTTATGTGAATGAAATCTTAAATTATCAGAGACATGGGAAATGCAGACTTCATCAAATTTCCATTAATGAAGTTAATAAATTTTTTAAAATACCATAGTATTGTCTTACTAAATATTTTATATAGATCATAGCACAGTGGTATATAATCTATTTTGTTAAAATTTCATATTTGAAACATGAATTTATTTTTATCTTAGCTACTGATTTTTAATCACCTGATATAGATTGAAGAGGATTGAGATACCACTTTGATATAGAATATTTTATATTTTGTTCTAAGCTGATATCTGTTTTCTATCAAATATTGAAGGTAGAGTTTTCAGGTTAATTTTAAGAACTAAAGACTTAATGGTTGCATTGACTTATGGTGTGATTTTAGAGAGGAAAAAACATTTTCTATTATACTTATCAAAATTTGTTTGTATGACAAACACTTCTTTTGAAATGACAAACATTTCTAACTTAACATCAAGAATTAGTTTGATGCTACATTTAAAAATAAAGTTCAGCTTATTTACAAGAATATTAATCATGCTTCCTTATTTCTCTGACTCGAGTCAGTAATTTTTCTTGGCACAATATCCTTACTTGAATTAAGGTTATTTCCATCTTTCTCTTATTACATACAAGCTACTCACTGATTTATTATTATTTGCCTCAACACTTTCCTTTTGCTTCTTATTGTTTTTATTCTTTTCATTCCAACAGTTTTATTATATGTTCAACAATTATCATGTTGCTTCATTTTGTCTCCCAGAGTATCCAACTCAGAGTGTTTACAGATAGAAATACATAGTTGAATTATAATTTATTTTCCTTTTATTTATCATTGTTTTTATAATGAGAATATCACATTTATTTATTAATCATTACATTTTCAAGTTACTCTCAAATGATATGGGGGTACTCATCAGTAATAAAAAGAAACAAGCTATCAATTCACACAAAAACATGGTAAAAAAAAAGACAAACTAGGCACCCCACTCCAGGACTCTTGCCTGGAAAATCCCATGGACGGAGGAACCTGGTGGGCTGCAGTCCATGGGGTTGCTGGGAGTCGGACACAACTGAGCGACTTCTCTTTCACTTTTCACTTTTCACTTTCATGCATTGGAGAAGGAAATGGCAACCCACTCCAGTGTTCTTGCCTAGAGAATCCCAGGGATGGGGGAGCCTGGTGGGCTGCCATCTAATGGGGTCGCACAGAGTCGGACACAACTGAAGCGACTTAGCAGCAGCAGTCTTCACTAGAGGCTTATCTCATAGTTCATTTGGTTAAGATCCACTTGCAATGGAGGAGACCTGGGTTCGATTCCTGGATCAGGAAGATCCCCTGGAGAAGGAAATGACAACCCACTCTACTAGTCTTGCCTGGAGACGTCCATGGACAAAGGAGCCTGGCGGGCTGTGGTCCATGGGGTCGCAAGAATTGGACATGACTGAGCGACTAAATCACCACCACCGCCACCAGTCCTCACTTAAGTTCAGATCAAAATCTTCCCTCATTTTATTCAGTAGCTGCATGCCTAGAAAATTCAGTGTATACTAAAATGATATGAGAATAGTCTGTGTTTTATCTAAAAGGAAAATTTTAGTTCACATAATTATAAATAGATTTTTCATCTATGTGAAAATCTAGCAAGACATTTGAAAGATACACATAGCCTGAGAATAATTCTTTAAAGTGGAATATTGTCCTGCAAATTGGGCTAGTGAATTGCTAGATTATATAAAATTTCTTTTCCACTTTTTAAAGTAATTTGATCCTCATTTTATGTAAATTGTAAATACCTGTATTTGATATGATTATAACACAGCAATTTACATAAAGTTTTAGTTATTAACTTCAAAACTAAAAAAGAAAAAAAACCTTTGCAACATTGTAAAACAAATATACCCCAGTTTTTAACAAATCTCAAAAGAAAAACTAAAAAACTGATAATGTTAGCAAAAATGTTTGAAGTTAAATTCTCCATATATCGATTTGGTTTTGTAGAAAGAAATCTATAAAACCTAATTAAATGAGTTTTCTTTTCACACTGAGCTTTGAAACATATCTTACATAACCAGGGAATCTGAACTGGTACATAGTCAGAGATGAGTAAGCTGGGCTTTACTTACTCATTATAAATACGCCAGTGGTGTTTTTAATATTAAAATTATACTTAAAGTACATATCACAGTGCCTGACTTATAGAAAGACACAATAGTAGCTAGTTATTATAGGATAGTTCATTTGAGGGGGACTAATTTTTAAATTCTGAATGTATGTGTCATTATTCACTGGGATATAGTGAAATATTTTTTCTTGTTCAAAACTAGAACAATTAGAGCATAAAAATAAAGTAGATCTGGATATAAATAGCATATAAAATAAGTATCCATGGGTCCACACTGATATTAACGCTTGGATAAATAAATCAATGGGGGAGAATAGACAATCTTCCTTGCAGAATAATTAC